>NW_026463071.1:0-66794 GCF_021730395.1 Mercenaria mercenaria | reverse complement strand
TTGTCGGTTGGTCCATTGGTTTTCATGGTTTCCAGACAATAACTCATGAACGGCTTGACAGCTTTCAAAATATTTTGGTACACAGGTGTAACATAAGAAAATACAGGTCAAGCGACTTTGAGGTCAGTAGGTCAAAGCTTAAGATCACAATGACCTGGAACAGTTAAAAGGTTTCCAGATGATAACTTGAGAATTCTTTGGCCAAGGATCATAAATTTTAGTACACAGATGTAACATCATAAAATGCAGGTCATTTTCAACTTTGAGGTCAGTAGGTTAACGGTCAAGGTCACAGTGATCTGGAACAGTGAAACGGTTTCAGGATGATAACTTGAGAACACTTGGGCCAAGGATCATACATATTGGTACACAGGTGTAACATCATAAAATACAGGTCATGTTCGACTTTGATGGTAGTAGGTCAAAGGCCAAGGTCACAATGACCCAGAACAGGTAAACGGTTTCCCGAAGATAACCTTAGAATGCGTAGGCCAAGGATCATAAATTTTGGTAAACGGATATAAAATCATAAAATGCAGGTCAGGTTCAACTTTGATGTCAGTAGGTCAAAGGTCAGGGTCACAATGACCCGGAACAGTTAAACGGTTTCTGGATGTTAACTTGAAAACGCTTAGGCCAAGAATCATGAAAGTTGATAGGGAGGTTGGTCATGACCAGCAGATGACCTCTATTGATTTGAGGCCAGTAGTTCAAAGGTCAAGGTCACAGTGACCTGGAACAGTTAAACCAATTAAGGATGATAACTTGAGAACGCTTATTTAAATAAAACTTCATATACATTTTCACCACTATGAGGTTATGCGGCCCGTCAAGTTTTAGTCAGATTGCCCAAGTAACACCAGAGTTATGGCCCTTAGAAGTTTCTAGTGTTAACTATATAGGGTACTATAAATATGGCAATTTCTGCATCATAACGTTTGATATATTTGACCTAGAACTATGACACTTAGACAGAATTTAGATCACCATCATGTGGTTGTGCACTTACAATTTCGTTCGGATTTCTTCTGTAACTTTAGAGTTATTGCCCTTTAATTGTATAAAAATCCACATATTTGTACATAACAAACTTACCATTTGGTAGAATTTCATTAAATTTCTTTCATTCTTTTCCATGAAAATTTATTATAAACATGTGAAGTTGTGTACCTTCGCCTACCCCCCCAGCCCCCCACCCCCCAAAAAAAAAAAATGATAATTTGTCATTCCTTATTTTAGATATTATTAGCTCGATTATTGGAAGAATAAGTAGAGCTATCCTACTCACCATGGCGTCGGCATCGGTGTCGGCATCACACCTTGGTTAAGTTTTTCGTACCAGTCCACATTTTGACAAAGTCTTTTGAGATAAAGCTTTGAAACTTTCAACACTTGTTTACCATCATTATGGCCAGTTATAGGCAAGAGCATTTAACTCCATCAAGGATTTTGGCTGAATTATGGCCCCTTTTGACTTAGAAATCATGGTTAAGTTTTTCGTACCAGTTCATATTTTGACAAAGTCTTTCAAGATAAAGCTTTGAAACTTTCAACACTTGTTTACCATCACCATGGCCAGTTATAGGCAAGAGTACATAACTCCATCAGGGATTTTGGCTGAATTATGGCCCCTTTCGACTTAGAAATCTTGATTAAGTTTTTCGTACCAGTTCATATTTAGGCAAAGTCTTTTGAGATAAAGCTTTGAAACTTTCAACACTTGTTTACAATCACCATGTCCAGTTATAGGCAAGAGCACATAACTCCATCAATGATTTTGGCTGAATAATGGCCCTTTTTGACTTAGAAATCTGGGTTAATATTTCGTACCAGTTCATATTTTGACAAAGTCTTTTGAGATAAAGCTTTGAAACTTTCAACACCTGTTTACCATCACCATGTCCATTTATAGGCAAGAGTACATAACTCCATCAAGGATTTTGGCTGAATTATGGCCCCTTTTGACTTAGAAATCTTGGTTAAGTTTTTCGTACCAGTTCATATTTTTTGTAAAGTGTTTGACATAGGGCTTTGAAACTTTTATCACTTGTTTAGTATAATAGTCTCTATCTGTAGGAAAGAGAACATATTAACTCTGTCATCTATTTTGGCTGAATTATGGCCCTTTTTGGACTTTGAAATTGGTTCTGTTTTCATACAAGTCCATGTTTTGTCAAAACTATTTGACATATGGCTTTTAAACTTTGAACACTTGCTTATCATTATGATTTACATCTGTAGGCAAGAGTACATAACTATTTTGACTGAATTATGGCCCTTTTTGGACTTTGAAATCGGCTCATATATTGCCACTTAGTGCAAGACTTATCGAAATCAAAGTAATACAGGAACATTGTTTGTCTAATCTATTTATTTCTTTTGTCTGAATATCCGTGGAAATATTTTGACCCCATTCTTCAATCAATTCTTCGAAAATGTTGAGCGCTCTGTCATCAGACAGCTCTTGTTCAAACCTTTCATGAATATTTATCAACATGCAAGTTGTACCATTCCCCCACCTCGCTCCTCCACTCAACATGTGAAGTTGTAATCGCACTGCATTTAATTTTAAAGCTAAGCTTATTACAGTAAGCACATTCCATTCAAAATAATTTCTTTAGTCAGGATCAACGTATCATACATTTATTATGTACACTTTAAACATTTGTTTTCTGTTAAATTGATTTTGACTTATGAAATTATTTGCTTCTTAGTAACATCCTTAACTTTTTGCCGAATATATATTTTTTTGCCATTCCTCACCACAAACCCTTTCTGCGGGGGATACCAATTCATCGAATTCGCTTGCTTTATTTGGGTTTTACGGCGCACCAACACAGTATAGGATCATGAAAGTTGATTGTGAGGTTGATCGTAACCAGCATATGACACCTAATATGATTTTGAAGTCAGTAGGCCAAATGTCAAGGTCGCAGTGACCCGGAACAGTTAAATCGTTCCCGGACAATAACTGAAGAATGCTTGAGCCTAGGATCAAGGAACTTAAAAGGGATGTTGATCATGACCAGGAGATGACTCGTATTGATTTTGAGTTCAGTAGGTCAAGGTATCAATGACCCAGAACAGTAGAATGTTTTTGCAGGGTTGACAGATTTAAATAATTTTTTTGTCGACTATTCAAAGAATAGTAGAGCTTTTGGACTCGCCGTGCTTCTGCGTCCGTGTCGGCATCCAGATTTGGTTAAATTTTTTTATGTAAGCTGGTATCTCAGTAACCACTCGTTGGAATGGATTGAAACTTCACACACTTATTCACTGTGATAAACTGACTTATATTGCACAGGTTCCATAACTCTATTTTGCTTTTTTACAAAATTATGCCCCTTTTTCGACTTAGAAATTTTTGGTTAAGTTTTTGTATGTAAGCTGGTATCTCAGTATCCACTAGTGGGAATGGATTGAAACTTAACACACTTGTTCACTGTCATGGTCTGACATGCACTGTGCAGTTTCATAACACTATTTTGCATTTTGTCAAAATTATGCCCTTTTTTCAACTTAGCAGTTTTTGGTTAAGTTTTTATGCCCCCGAAAGGGAGGCATATAGTTTTTGAACCGTCTTGTCTGTCGGTCTGTCCGCAATTTTCGTGTCCGGTCCATATCTTTGTCATCGATGGATGGATTTTCAAATAACTTGGCATAAATGTGTACCACAGTAAGACAACGTGTCGCGCGCAAGACCCAGGTCCGTAGCTCAAAGGTCAAGGTCACACTTAGACGTTAAAGGATAGTGCATTGATGGGCGTGTCCGGTCCATATCTTTGTCAACGATGGATGGATTTTCAAATAACTTGGCATGAATGTGTACCACAGTAAGACGACATGTCGCGCGCAAGACCCATGTCCGTAGCTCAAAGGTCAAGGTCACACTTAGACGTTAAAGGTCATTTTTCATGATAGTGCATTGATGGGCGTGTCCGGTCCATATCTTTGTCATTCATGCATGGATTTTAAAATAACTATGCATGAATGTGTGACACAGTAAGACGACGTGTCGCGCGCAAGACCCAGCTCCGTAGGTCAAAGGTCCTAAACTCTAACATCGGCCATAACTATTCATTCAAAGTGCCATCGAGGGCATGTGTCATCCTATGGAGACAGCTCTTGTTGTAAGCTATAGTATCCACTAATGGGAAAGGACACTTGTTCACTGTCATGATATGACATACATTGCAAAGGTTTAATAACTCTGCTTTGCATTTTTACAAAATTATGCCCCCTTTTTAACATAGCAGGTTTTGGTTAAATTCTTATTTGTAAACTTATATCTCAGTACCCACTTTTGGGAATGGATCACACACTTGTCCACTGTCATGAGTTGATAAGCACTGTGCAGGTTCCATAACTCTGTTCCACATTTTTGCAAATTTATGCCCCTTTTTCGACTTTTGTATTCATTCAATTGACAAGGCTGTCGAATAGTCGAGCGTTGCTGTCCTCCAACAGCTCTTGTCCAACACAGGTGTAACATCATCCAATTTAGGAGAAGTTCAGCTTTAACATTGGCTTACTTCTGTGACAAGGCCATATTGTGGGGGTAATATGTGTCACTCCTGTGACAGCTCTAGTTAAATTTGGAGTGTTTAGCTGCTTCTCAAGGCTGCTGGAGCTAAAGACAGAAAAAGCTTTAAACAATTTATGTCGTGAACCAGATGATGAATTTTCATCAAAATTGTTCTGTAGCACAATTCTAAGGTCCAATCCCGAATTAACATCATTACAAGATCCTCTCCAAAGCTTGTTGAAATGGGTGCACTTGAAAGGAGCAGCTAGAGTTAAAAATAAAAAATCCTTTTGATTACTTCTTCTCATGGACAAGTGCACCGGCAGCTTATGATATCCAAATATATGAATGAATGACATATGATGTTTCTGCTCATATCTTTGAAGATAAAAGTTTACATCAGAACCACAGGCATGGGTCCAGTGTATATTTAACCAGGTTTTCAACGAAAACCTGAGTTATTAGATTGGGGTATGTCGTTGGTCGGGCGGGCGGGCGGATGGGCGGCAGCGTCAAACTGGTGTTTCCGGTCAATAACTTTTGTTTCGGTAAAGATATTCGAATAAAACTTAGTACGTATGTAGCTTATATCAAGACAAAGGCTGGGATTGTTTTTGGGGTTTCTGGGGTCAAGGTCAAGGTCACTGTTACTTAAAATAGAAAAAGGGTTTCCGGTCAATAACTTAACTTAGGAATGAGCTATCATGATGAAACTTGGTGTATAGAAAATTTATATAAAGTTGTAACTTGGGATTGATTTTGGGGTTTCTGGGATCAAGGTCAAGGTCATTGTTACTAAAAATAGGGTTAGGGTTAGGGTTGTGCTTTAAAGTGGTGCACTGTGATTCAGTATACTTTTTTATTCTTACGAAAAGTGTTGAAAACCCGGTTTCGTGGCATTGCCACGTTTCTTGTTTTTGTTTAATATAAAAAAAATCTTTTTTTTTCTTTTTTTTTCACACAAATATTCTTTTTATATGTTAGTCAAATAAAAGAAAATCGATGACCAAAAATCAGGTGAAAAGGTGAACTATGCGAGCGCAACGCTATGGGAAGCTACTTGGCAAACTTGTAGAACATTCCAAAATCGGAGTTTATACACTTGCAGCTGCTACTTGCATGATCACACCTTCGAAACATTTAAAGCCTTCCATAAATACTAAACTGACCCCATAAATTGCTTTGAAATACACAGTACAAATCTCTACGAGCGAAATATTTCGGTTATCCCTGGCGATTTCATTCCGGATAGAGGACGTGTTCCTGGCTTTTATCACTTCGTTTAGCAGCTGAAATCGCCGGGGATAACTGAAATATTTCGCTCGTAGAGACTTGTACTGTGTATTTCAAAGCAAAATATGGGGTCAGTTTAGTATTTATGGAAGGCTTTAAATGTTTCGAAGGTGTGATCATGCAAGTAGCGGCTGCAAGTGTATAATGTTCTACAAGTTTGCCGAGTAGCTTCCCATAGCGTTACGCTAGCATAGTTCACCTTTTCAATGTATATGATACTGTGTCCGGATTTTTAGTCATCAATTTTTTTTTTCATTTGACTAACATATAAAAAGAATATTTGTGTGAAAAAAAGGGATTTTTTATATTAAACAAAAAATATACACTGAACCCGTGCCTGTGATCAGAACATTTTTAACAATAAATTGCAAAGACATTGAATATTTGCTAGTGTATATTTTGTATTCTTCTGTTAAGGATTGTTGATTTATAAGATTTGTAGTAGATACCCAAATTATTACTGAGTCATTTTCATGTATTGACAAAATCAAAATGCTGTAAATTTTTTTAAATATAGGTGATTTATATGAGAATGCAACAACAACAGAAATGAAAGATAGACTGGCAAAACGAAATAAGAATGAGGAAACCATTTATGAAAACCCAGAGCCGTCAAAACCATCTGAAGAAAAGGTATTTATAGTTTCTTTTACCTTTATTAGCCCTCCTGAGCACGAAATGCTCAAGGGTGAGCTATTGTGGTCAGTGATTGTCCGGCATCCTTTACCAAGATTGTTCAAGTTATCACCCTATGGTCAAATATGGGGGTCACATGGTTAACATAAACTTATATAGGGAAAAACTTTGAAAATCTTCTTGTCCAAAACCACAGGGTCTAAAGCTTCGATATTTGGTATGTAGCATTATCTGGTGGTCCGGTCCTTTACCAAGATTGTTTAGATTATCCCCTAGGGTCAAATATGGCTCCATCCTGATGGTCACATGGTTTATATATACTTATATATGGAACAACTTTAAAAAATCTTCTTGTCCAAAACAATAGGGTCTAGAGCTTTGATATTTGATATGTAGCATTACTGTAAGTGCATTAATATTAGCGGAGTATTAATTTTCATGCTATTAGTGGGATTGGGCATGCACTAATTATGTCTAGCTCTAATATTAGACTGAAATGAAAGGCTTTCCTAATAAAAAAGTAACACATAATTATATCCTATTGAAAATACTGTGATTACAATGCAACAGAACACAGAGAAACACAGAGAAATACATATTTATTGTGTAAATATGACAATAACTGCATTCCTATCTAATATTCTGTAGAAAGTTTTGAAAAGAATAATTAAACCTGTTAAAACATTAGTACAAAAGTCATCTTTTTTAAGCCCCCGGCATCTACTGATGCGGGAGGCATATAGTGATTATCCTGTCCGTTAGTCCATCCGTACGAGGTTAACCAAATGGGACCGTTTCGTCTAGCATCAATACCCCTTACTAGAATGACTTGATACTAATGCAGATGTAACCAGTGACCATTCCTTATCTTCAAACATCACCTGACCTCAGTTTGACCTTGATCTTGACCTCGTTTTGGACTTAGGTTGCTTTGTATGGGCCATCTCTTGGTTAACCAAATGGGACCGTTTCCTCTAGCATCAATACCCCTTACTAGAATGACTTGATACTAATGCAGATGTAACCTGTGACCATTCCTCGTCTTCAAACATCACCTGACCTCAGTTTGACATTGACCTTGTTTTGGACTTAGGTTGCTTGTATCGACAAGGATGCCACAGGGGGCATCAAGCGTTTATTGAACGCAGCTTCTTGTTTGTAAATTAAGTTTCATTTTTTTATCTTCGCCATTTTTAGCTAACCTGAGCCAAAGGCTCAGAGTTAGCTATTGTGATCGCTCACCGTCCGGCGTCCGGCCATCCACACTTTCCTTAAAACAACATCTCCTCCTAAACCATCAGGCCAATTTTGATGAAACTTCACAGGGATGATCCTTGGATGGTCTTCTTTGAAAATTTTTCAAAGAATTGAATTTCATACAGAACTCTGGTTGCCATGGCAACCGAAAGGAAAAACTTCAAAAATCATCTTGTCCAAAACCGCAAGGCCTAGGGCTTTGATATTTGTTATGTAGCATCATCTAGTGGGTCTCTGCAAAGATTGTTCTAATTAACCTCTAGGGTCAAATATGGTCCCGCCCCGGGGGTCACATTGTTTATATAGACTTATATAGGGAAAAACTTTGAAAATCTTCTTATCCAAAAACTTAATGCTAAGGGCTTTGTTATTTAGTATGTAGCATCATCTAGTGGGCCTCTACAAAGATTGTTCAAATTATCCCCCTAGGGTCAAATATGGCCCCATCCCGGGGATCACGTGGTTTATATAGACTTATATAGGGAACATTTTTGAAAATCTTCTTGTCCAAAATGGTAAGGCCTAGGGCTTTGATATTTATTATGTTGCATCAACTAGTGGGCCTCTACAAAGATTTTTCAAATTATCCCCCTAGGATCAAATATGGCCCTGCACGGGGGTCACATGGTTTATATAGACTTATATAGTGAAAAACTTTGAAAATCTTCTTGTCCAAAACCGTAAGGCCTAGGGCTTTGATATTTATTATGTAGCATCATCTAGTGGGCCTCTACAAAGATTGTTAAATTTATCCCCCTAGGGTAAAATATGGCTCCGCCCCGGGGGTCACGTGATTTATATAGACTTGTATAGGAAAGAAACTTTAATAATCTTCTTGTCCGAGACCACAAGACCTAGGCTTTTGATATTTGTTATGTAGCATTGCATTGTGGTCCTCTACCAAAATTATTCAAATTATATTCCTGGGGTGAAAAGAGGCCCTGCCACGGGGTTTCCTAGTTTTACATAGACATATATAGGAAAAGACTTTGAAAATCTTCTTCCCTGAAACTGCAAGGCTTATGCTTTTGATATTTGGTATGTTGCATTGCCTAGTGGACTACTACTTTTACAATTGTTCAGATTATGCCCCTGGGGTAAAAGAGGCCCTGCCAAGAAGGGTCCCAAATTTTACATAGACTTGTATAGGAAAAAACTTTAAAAATCTTCTTGTCTGAAAGTTCAAGGCCTATGCCTTTGATATTTTGTATGAATCTTTGCCGAGTTGATCTCTAACAAGTTTGTTTGAATTATGCCCCTGTGGTGAAAAGAGGCCCCACCCCAGAGGTCACTTGATATATGAGTTATAATGGAAAAAATACTTCAAAAATTAACAGATCATATTTCCTAGACTGTTTAATTATAATTACCTGATGACCCCAAGTGATAAGGGTCACCTGACTGTGACCTTGACCTACTAACCTACTTTCTTGTTTTTAATGTACAGCCTTGAAATTTGGATGACATGTATAGTTTTGCACACCAATCTGAAAACTGACTTTCAGTGACCATGAATGTAACCTACTGACCTACTTTCTTGTTTTCTAAGATACAACCTTGAAATTTGAATGACATGTACAGTTTTGCACACTTACCTTAGAACTGACTTTCAGTGACCATGAATATGACCTACTGACCTACTTCATTGTTTTTGAAGCTTTAGCAAAGAAATTTGTTCAAGCAAGCAACGTAACTCAGGTGAGCGATATAGGGCCATCATGGCCGTTTTGTTACAGAAAATGACCTGTCCAGAAGACTCGAAATGTTATTTAACCTTTTGTATAGATAAAAGAACTTAAAGAAGTAACGGGTCGCTTTTAACAAAATTATATTATGCAGGCGAACATGTTACTTTATTAAACACACTGTGACTTCTTTGATTCCGATAAAAATATATTAGATATGAAAAGTTATTTATAATGTTGATGGTGTAGTCACGGCTGTGCATTACTGCCAAGCAAAGTCGATACGGCTGACATGTATTTCTGTGTAAATATCAATATAAATTTACTATATAAAACATATATAAGCGTCTTAGGTGCCAGAAACATAATTTAGCCATACAATATGTTATTTTAAAACAAATTAATTTACGCGTATATAGGGAGCAAATTGATTATATTTCTTTTGGACAAAGATTAGGTGGGCTGTTGGTCTAGTGGTAACACGCTTGACTGTCAATTCAGAGGTCCGGGGTTCGAATCCCGGTCCAGGCACTGGAAATTTCTGAGATGCTCCCGAGTGTCTCGCACCTAACTTAGAGGCCTGTACTAGTTCTTCCTAGGAAAGATGGCTTCGCGTGTTTCAGTGCTATACACTGGGCATGTTAAATAACCAGACTGTCTATTCGCAAATAGCTAGGCTTAGTTAGCCGGACAAGTCTGTATCTAAAAAGGATTTCTCTATCTGTCTGGGGGCTTTATCTCACTCTGTCCCTTTATCTAAAGAAGAAAAAATATGTTAACAAATGTTGTTAGTCTATTTGTATAATGAATTTTGTTACATAGTGTAAGGACTGATGGTACTGTTAGACTCTAGAGACCTTTGATACTAGTATGCTGCTGGTGACCTCTTCATTATGTGAGTTGAATACTTACCTTGATATTGGAGCATAATAGGTTGCAGGTAGCTATGTACAATGGGGACCTCAAAGCATATTGTGCTGCTGTGTAATCTTTAGTAAATGTCCAAGATTCAGCCCAGATCCAGAGCTGGAAAGAAGGTGCCCATGACCCCCACCTCCCCAGTTTGCTGAGAAGTGACCTATACTCATCAAAGTTGCACCAAAGTATTTTGGTTAAGGATTAATATTTTTTCAAAATTTAGACTCAAAAGTGCACCAGAGGCCTCAATTTCATACCTATATTTCAATATTTTCCAGGGGGAGAACACACTGGTCCCCTGAAAATCAGGAAAGTACCGCTCCCAGTACCTCAAATTAAAACCAAAAATGCACCAGAACCCACCATTTCGTACTTGTATTTTAAAATTTTCCAGGGGAAGAGCACTCTGACCCCCCTAAAATGACTGGCATACCTCCTCCCATACCTCAAAATTTAGACCAAAAGAATGCACCAGAGCCCACCATTTTGTACCTGTATTTCAAAATTTCCAGGGGGAGAGCCCTCTGACCCTCCTAAAATGACTCCCATACCTCAAATTTAGACCCAAAACTGCACCCGGAGCCCACCATTTTATACCTGTGTTTCAAAATTTTCAAGAGGGAGAGCTCCCTGATCCCCCTAAAATGAATGGGATACATCTTCCCATACCTAGAAATTAAGACCTAAAATGCACCAGAGCCCACCATTTCATACCTGTGTTTCAAAATTTTCCAGAGGGAGAGCCCCCTGACCCCGTAAAATGACTGGGATACCTTTTCCTATACCTCAAAATTCAGACCAAAAAATGCAGCCAGATCCCACCATTTCATACCTGTGTTTCAAAATTTTTCAGGAGAGCCCCCTTACCCTCCTAAAATGACTGGGACACCTCCTCCCATACCTAAAAATATTGACAAAATAATGCACCAGAGCCCCACCATTTCATACCTGTATTTTAATATTTTACAGTGGACAGCCCAATCATCCCCTATCCTCACCACTAAAATGAGGGGAGTACCTCTCCAGTACCTCAGAACTAAGACATTATATCAAAAACATTTAAAGGGAGACCCCACTAATCCCTCCCCCAACTTGGACAGAGACCCCCCCACCTCCCATACCTACCCCATCTCCCATACCTTCCCCATCTTGGCGCTATGCACTTCGTGGGTGAGGCGCGCTGGTGATGCTTTTATTCTAAATCTGGCAAGTTTGTTCTCATAAGTTCCTACTATTTATCATCAGATTCCTACTTTTTCCCTACTTTTCTCCTACTTTTTTTAGCTCATCTGATTTTTTGAAAAAAAATGATGAGTTATTGTCATCACATGATCGGTGTCGGCGTCTGTGTCGGCGTTGCCTGGTTAAGTTTCATGTTTAGGTCAGCTTTTCTCCTAAACTATCAAAGCTATTGCTTTGAAACTTGCAACACTTGTTCACCATCATAAGCTGAACCTGTACTGCAAGAAACTTAACTCCATCCTGCTTTTTGTAAGATTTATGGCCCCTTTTGTACTTAGAAAATATCAGATTTCTTGGTTAAGTTTTATGTTTAGGTCAACTTTTCTCCTAAACTATTAAAGCTATTGCTTTGAAACTTGCAACACTTGTTCACTATCATGAGCTGACCCTGTACATCAAGAAACATAACTCCATTCTGCTTTTTGCAAGAATTATTGCCCATTTTGGACTTAGAAAATCAGTTTTCTTGGTTAAGTTTTATGTTTAGGTCAGCTTTTCTCCTAAACTATCAAAGCTATTGCTTTAAAACTTGCAACACTTGTTCACCATCATAAGCTGACCCTGTACAGCAAGAAACATAACTCCATCCTGCTTTTTGCAAGATTTGTGGCCCCTTTTGGACTTAGAAAATATCAGATTTCTTGGTTAAGTTTTATGTTTAGGTCAACTTTTCTCCTAAACTATTAAAGCTATTGCTTTGAAACTTGCAACACTTGTTCACCATCATAAGCTGACCCTGTACTGCAAGAAACATAACTCCATCCTGCTTTTTGCAATAATTATTGCCCCTTTTGGACTTAGAAAATCTGTTTTCTTGGTTGAGTATTATGTTTGTCAGCTTTTCTCATAAACTATCAAAGCTATTGCTTTAAAACTTGCAACAGTTTTTCACCATCATAAGCGGACGCTGTACATCAAGAAACATAACTCTATCCTGCTTTTTGCAAGAATGATGGCCCTTTTTAGACTTAGAAAATCATGGGCAGGACAATATTTCTATTATACAAAAAAATCAGATGAGCATCAGCACCCGCAAGGCGGTGCTCTTGTTTTTATATCAGAGGCTCCTACTTTACTCCTACTTTTTCATCAAAGGTCACTTGAAAGCCTGCTGGAACAGTTAAACGGTTTCTGGATGATAACTTGAGAATACTTTGGCCTAGGATATAAATTTTGGTACACAGGTGTAACATCATAAAATACAGGTTAAGTTCAATTTTGGAACATGGCATTCCCTGTTTGATATTTGTCCTTGTTTTATTAGGTCAAAGGTCAAGGTCCCAAGGAGCCGGAACAGTTAAACGGTTTCTGGATGATAACTTGAGAAAGCTTGGGCCTAGGGTCATGAAAGGTGATAGGAGGTTGATCATGACCAGCAGATGGCTCCTATTGATTTTAAGGTCAGTAGGTCAAAGGTTAAGGTCACAGTGACCCGAAACAGACTGTTTCCGGACAATATCTTAACGCTTGGGCCAAGGATCATGAAAGTTGATAGGAAGGTTGGTCTCGTGACCAGCAGATGACCCCTATTGATTTTGAGGTCAAAGGTCAATGTCACAGTAACCAATAACAATTAAATAGTTTCCGGATGATAATTTTAGAACACTTGGGCCTAGGATTACGAAACTTAATAGGGGGAGGGTATGGATAATCTGTTTTTTGGTCAATTGGTGGGTACTATTTATCCTAGGGAGCTTCAGTTAATTAAAACTAACAATTCGGATACTGATGCTTCATTTTTAGATTTACATCTCTCTATTTATGACAATATTATACATACCAAAATTTATGACAAGAGGGATGATTTTAATTTTAGTATTGTAAATTTTCCCCATTTGAATGGGGATGTACCTCAGGCTACATCTTATGGGGTATATATTTCTCAATTAATTCGGTTTGCCAGAGCGTGTAGTCATGTCAAGCATTTCAATGAACGTAATCAGTATATATTACAAGTAAACTTCTTCAGCAAGGCTACCGTTATTACAAAATGCGTAAATATTTTGCTAAATTTTACTATCGTAATTCTGATTTAGTTTTAAAATTCAATAGTAATTTAAAGACACTTCTGCGAGAAGGTATTTCTAAACCCGTTTTTTATGGGGATGTGGTTTACAAACTTCGTAAGATCTTGGGTCATGGTAATTTTCCAAATGTATTTGGTAA
The DNA here is from genome assembly GCF_021730395.1 of Mercenaria mercenaria. Lineage (NCBI taxonomy): Eukaryota > Metazoa > Mollusca > Bivalvia > Venerida > Veneridae > Mercenaria > Mercenaria mercenaria. Next base: position 53,072 of record NW_026463071.1, on the reverse strand, counting down.
AATTATAAAACGTTTTATTAAAAGAGGTTACGACCCAACTGTTTTGAGACATACCGCATGTTTAGTGTTCAACCCGTTTACAGTTGGACACTACGCTTCCCTCATTGATTGTGTCTGACGGAAGAGGGGGAGGACTCTATGATAAGCAGTTTTTAAATCCTACCAGCTCTGTCTTCTGAAAAGGCATTGAGTACATACGTTTTTGGTTCTTTTTTTTTTTTTTTTTTTTTTTTCGGGGGGGGGGTTGGGTTTAACGTCGCACCGACACAATTTAGGTCATATGGCGACTTTCCAGCTTTGATGGTGGAGGAAGACCTCAGGTGCCCCTCTGTGCATTATTCCATCAAGAGCGGGCACCTGGGTAGAACCACCGACCTTCCGTAAGCCAGCTGGATGGCTTCCTCAGTTTTTGGTTCTAAAGGTTTGCTTTTTATATATTTATACACGAGCATTTTTGTGTTTTACATGCCATGCCTTTTTGTTTCCATTACTTGTGTTAGAGATTCACCTGGAGGGGATTACTTTTATTTACACTGTCCCGTGTCTTTTGAACATGGTGGGGGTAAGAGTGAGGTTGGGTGCGCACCATAAACCGGTTTAAGCTCCCCAGTGGTGTTTTTGCCACTGACCGTTCCAAGGCGATGCCCCACTGTGTTCCTTTGTTTGTTCGTTTTGTCCTAATGTGTCGGCTTTTTGTGTGTGAGCGCATGTATGTGTTTGTGGTGTGTGCGTCTGCATACTGTGGGTTTCGTTTTGGGGAGGCTGCGTTTTTGGTACGTGGCATTCCCTGTTTGATATTTGTCTTTGTTTTTTTTTATCATTATCAGCAGATGACAACTACTGATTTTGAGATCAGTAGGTCAAAGGTCAAGGTCACATTGACCCAGAACAGTAGAACTCTTTTTCAGGGTTGACAGATTTAAATCATTTTTGATACACAGGTGTAACATCATCATATATAGGAAAAGTTTGACTTTGACATTGGCTAACTAAATTCTGTGACAAGGCCGTATTGTGCGGGTATAATTTGTCATTCCTGTGACAGATCTAGTTATATTTAAAACATGTTCCTTTTTAGCTCACCTGAGCTTTTGTGATCGCCCTGTGTCCGTCGTCCGTCCGTCAGTCGTCAGTCGTCCGTCGTCAACAATTTGACTGTTAACACTCTAGAGGTCACAATTTTGGCCCAATCTATATGAAACTTGGTCAGAATGTTACCCTCAATAAAATCTTGGACGAGTTTGATATTGGGTCATCTGGGGTCAAAAACTAGGTCACCAGGTCAAGTCAAAGGAAAAGCTTGTTTACACTCTAGAGGTCAAAATTTTGGCCCAATCTTAATGAAACTTGGTCAGAATGTTACCCTCAATAAAATCTTGGACGAGTTGGATATTGGGTCATCTGGGGTCAAACACTAGGTCACCAGGTCAAATCAAAGGAAAGGCTTGTTAACACTCTAGAGGTCACTTTTTTTGCCCAATGTTAATGAAACTTAGTCGGAATGTTACTCTCAATAAAATCTTGGACGAGTTTGATATTGGGTCATCTGGGTTCAAAAACTAGGTCACCAGGTCAAATCAAAGGAAAAGCTTGTTAGCACTCTAGAGGTCACAATTTTGGCCCAATCTTAATGAAACTTGGTCAGAATGTTATCCTCAATAAATTCTTGGACGAGTTCGATACTGGGTCATCTTGGTTCAAAAACTAGGTCACCAGGTCAAATCAAAGGAAAAGCTTGTAAACACTGTAGAGGCCACATTTATGACTGTATCTTCATGAATCTTGGTCAGAATGTTAATCTTAATGGTCGCAAGGTCCAGTTTGAATCTAGGTCATGTAGGATCAAAAACTAGGTCACCAGGTCAAATCAAAGGAAAAGCTAGTTAACACTGTAGGGGCCACAATTATGACTTTATCTTAATAAAACTTGGTCAGAATATTAATCTTGATAATCTTTAGGTCATGTAACTTGGTCAGAATATTAATCTTGATGATCTTTAGGTCAAGTTCCAATCTGGGTCATGTGGAGTCAAAAACTAGGTCACCGGGTCAAATCAAAGAAAAAACTAGTTAACAGTTTATAGAGATTACATTTATGACCATATCTTTATGAAACTTGGTCAGAATGTTAATCTTGATGATCTTTAGGTCAATAGGTCAGGTGAGACATACAGGGCCTTCATGGCCCTCTTGTTTTACTTTTGGAATAGATTTTCTTCAAACGGATGTATTTAAACATGACCTATTATTACAGTTTAGTAAAATTAAGTTTCCTTACCATATTTATGAAAACTAATGTATATGTTCTATAATGTAGCATCAGTGCCTATAATAGCTACTGGTAATGCTAATGATGGATAGTCACAATTGAAAATAGTTTTGTTTTGAAAAAAACAAACAACAAAAAAAAGAAATCAATATACAACTGCAAACATGTCAAACAGTTTTCAAGATAATATAGACAAAAACAAGGGAGAATCGTTACTTTTAAATATACTGCCTTCTGTCTAATGCCGGTTTTAGAAAGATATATTTTGGTGTGGTCAGCTAATAACATACAAATGGCTACCACCAATAAATTGGTATAACATAGTTTCTGACTCTAAATATGTATATCCTTCAAAAACAGCAAGGAGCTTTATTCCACCTGGATGGTACCGCTGATCAAATTTACCGGTTCGGGCACATTGACTAAAATAGTTGTAGAATTTACCATTCCCCATTGGTTTCAATTTGAATATCACTGAAAAATATACAGAAGTATTTAATAGAAGTTAAGATCTACAGAGGTATTGATTATAACTTAGATTCAAGATTTGTTTCAAGTCCCAAACAAAGACATATTCAAGTTTAAGAATGTACATAAAATGATGCATCTCTCCCATATTTATGACATAAATTGGCATTTGTTGCAGGAAGAATTTTTAACTGATATGATTTTGTTATAAACACATGCTTCCTGTTTTTCATTACACTAATGTTTAAAAAGTTTATCTTTATCTGAAAACACTTAGGGGTGAATTTCATGATTTTTAAACCCCCACCACAAGTGGTGGGGGGTTATAGGAATGGTCTCAGTCGGTCCTTCCATCCGTCTGTCCGTAACACTTTCGTGTCCACTCCATATCTCCTAAACCCTTTGAAGGATTTTCATGAAACTTGGGTCAAATGATCACCTCATCAAGAAGATGTGCAGAACCCATGAGTCAGCCTTGTCGGCTCAAGGTCAAAGGTTTGAGCCTTCCATTTTGTGTCCGCTCAATATCTCCTAAACCCCTTGAAGGAATTTTATAAAACTTGGATCAAATGATCACCTCATCAAGGCGATATGCAGAACCCATGAGTCAGTCATGCCGGCTCACGGTCAAGGTCACAACTTAGGGTCAATGGTTTTAGCCTTCCATTTTGTGTCCGCTCATATCTCCTAAACCCTTTGAAGGAATTTTATAAAACTTTGGTCAAATGATCACCTCATCAAGACGATGTGCAGAACACATGAGTCAGTCATACCGGCTCAAGGTCAAGGTCACAACTTAGGGTCAAAGGTTTTAGCCTTCCATTTTGTGTCCGCTCTATATCTCCTAAACCCCTTGAAGGATTTTCTTTAAACTTGGGTCAAACGATCACCTCATCAAGGGGATGTGCAGGACTTATAAGTCAGCCATGTCGGCTCAAGGTCAAGGTCACAACTGAAGGTCAAAGGTTTGAGCCTTCCATTTCGTGTCCGCTCTGTATCTCCTAAACCCCTTGAAGGAATTTTATAAAACTTGGGTCAAATGATTACCTCATCGAAACGATGTGCAGAAATTATGAGTCAGTCATGCCAGCTCAAGGTCAAGGTCACAACTAAGGGTCAAAGGTCTGAGCCTTCCATTTTGTGTCCACTCTGTATCTCCTAAACCCCTTGAAGGATTTTCATCAAACTTGGGTCCAATGATCACCTCATCAAGAACTCATGAGTCAGCCATGTCAACTCAAGGGCAAGGTCACAACTGAAGGTCAAAGGTTTGAGCTCTGTATCTCCTAAACCTCTTGAAGGATTTTCGTGAAGCTTGGGTCAAATGATCACTTCGTCAAGACGTTGTGCAGAATTCATGAGTCAGCCATTTCAGTTCAAGGTCAAGGTCACAGCTAAAGGTCAAAGGTTTACCCTTTCACTATCCATAGCAGTGGCGGGGGATTTAGCTGTCTTTCAGACTGCCTTGTATATTTAGTTTTAGATGATTGAACCCTTTTACATACATATTATTCCTTTAACCTTTCATAAAACTTTGAGAAGGTCTCTATACCCTTATTGTTTTGTCACAAGATCATTAGAAATTTAGAAAAGGGTGATAAGATTCTATATGTTGCTGAACATAATCAAACTTATTTTTACGAATTCAAATGATTGAATGATAATGTCATAAAACAGGCTGCAACAACTTTCATAATTGACAGATCTGAGTGTTCCATATCGAAAATTTTCTTCTGGTATTGTTCTTTAAGAAGTCTATTACCTTAAATATGTGCCACAGAATAGCTGTGTTGTATCTTATTTTCATGATGGTAAATATGCATGATTTTGCATGAGAAAAATGAGAATGACAAAAAGATTCTATCCAGCTACAAACTGACTGTGATTCATTTTAGGCAAAGGTATAAAACATTTTAATAGCTCACCTGTCACATACTGACAAGTTGAGCTTTTGTGATCACCCTTCGTCTGTCGTCAGTCCGTGCGTCCGTCCATGCATGCGTCTGTCCGTCCGTCAACAATTTCTTGTCTGTACGATAGTGGTTTCATTTATGATTTTATTTTAACCAAGCTTGCACACAACTTGTATCACCGTAAGATCTCGGTTCCTGTCTTAAACTGGCCAGATCCCATTATGGGTTCCAGAGTTATGGCCCCTGAAAGGGCCAAAATTAGCTATTTTGAGCTTTTCTGCACAATAGCAGCTTTATTTATGATTTGATTTTTACCAAACTTGCACACAACTTGTATCACAATAAGATCTTGGTTCCTTTCTGGAACTAGCCAGATTCCATTATGGGTTCCAGAGTTATGGCCCCTGAAAGGCCCAAGATTAGCTATTTTGACCTTGTCTGCACAATTGCAGCTTTATTTATGATTTGATTTTTACCAAACATGCACACAACTTGTATCACTATAAGATCTTGATTCTTTTCTGGAACTGGCAAGATTCCTTTATGGGTTCCAGAGTGATGGCCCCTGAAGGGGTCAGAATAAGCTATTTTGACTTTGTCTGCACAATAGCAGCTTCATTTAGTATTTGATTTTAACTAAACTTGTACAAAACTTGTGTCACCATAAGATCTTGGTTGCTTTTTTGAACAGGCCAGATCCCATAATGGGTTCCAGAGTTATGGCCCCTGATAGGCGGAATTAGCTATTTTGACCTTGTCTGCACAATAGCAGCTTCATTTATGATTTGAATTTAATCAAACCTGCACAAAACTTGTGTCACCAAAAGATCTTGGTTCCATTCTTAAACCGGCCAGATCCCGTAATGGGTTCCAGAGTTATGGCCCCTGAAAGGGCCAAAATTGGCTATTTTGACCTTGTCTGCACAATAGCAGCTTCATTTATGATTTGATTTTAACCAAACTTGCACACAACTTGTATCACCAGAAGATCTTGATTCTTTTTTATACGCCCGCAGGGACGTATTATGTTATCACCTCAGTGTCTGTCTGTCTGTCTGTGTGTTGGTTAGCAATTTCCCTTCCGCTCTTGAATCCCTTGATGGATTTCAGAGAAACCTGACACAAACGTTCACTCATTGAAAAGATGTGCAGAGCGCATGTTTCGGATGGCTAAATTCAATGTCAAAGTCACACTTAGTGGTCAAAGGTCATATGACTTTGTTTTATTTGAATATTGCTCTGCATTTGCGTTGCATTGCAGTGCTCTTGTTTTTATTTGGCAGATCCTTCTTTTGTTCGCTTACAATATTTTTTTTATTACTTCCCTTTTATGTTACTATAAATAGCTTATTTAGTAACTTTTTTATTATTGGCTGTAGGGAAAAACTGAGACCACTTTTCTGTGGTACAACATGGATGGTACCTCCAATTTTTGGGTGTATTTTGACATATCTGTACCTTGTAAAAAAAAAATTCTTTTTGTTTTTGGTTAAAGCAGTGGTACTCAGGTGGGCGATATAGGGCCATCATGGCCCTCTTGTTGAGTGTATGTTGCAGTATGCACAGCATATGATATATTAAGTAGAGTTTAGACCACACTTTATTTCTACAGGGCAAGATAGTTACTTGTCTATGTTTTTAGCTCACCTGAGCAATGCTCAGTTGAGTTTTTCTGATCGCTCGATGTCCGGCGTCCGGCGTCTGTCTGTCAACATTTAGCTTGTGTATGCGATAGAGGCTGTATTTTTCAAATGATCTTCATGAAATTTGGTCAGAATGATTACCTTGATGAAATCTAGGCCGAGTTCGAAAATGGGTCCCTTGGGTCAAAAACTAGATCTCTAGGTCAAATCAAAGAAAAACTTTGTGTATGCAATAGATGCTGTATTTTTCAATTAGTCTTCATTATTTTGGTCAGAATGATGACATTGATGAAATCTAGGCCGAGTTCGAAAAGGGGTCATCTTGGGTCAAAAACTAGGTCACTAGGTCAAATCAAAGAAAAGCCTTGTGTATTCAATAGAGCCTGTATTTTTCAATTGATCTTCCTGAAATTAAGTCAGAATGATAACCTAAATGAAATTTAGGCCTAATTTGAAAATGGGTCATTTGGGGTCAAAAAGTAGGTCACTAGGTCAAATCAAAGAAAAACCTTGTGTTTGCGATAGAGGCTGTATTTTTCAATTGATCTTCCTTAAATTAAGTCAGAATAATTGCGTTGATGAAATCTAGATAGAGATATGAATATGGGTCATCTTGGGTCAAAAAGTAGGTCAGTAGGTAAAATCAAAGAAAAACCTCGTGTATGCGATAGAGGCTGTATTTTTCAACTGATCTTCATGAAATTTTTTCAGAGTGATAGCTTTGATTAAATCTAGGTCAATTTCGAATATGGGTCATCTGGGTTCAAAAACTAGGTCACTAGGTCAAATCAAAGAAAAACTGTGTATGCAATAGAGGCTGTATTTTTCAATTGATCTTCATGAAATTTTGTCAGAGTGATAGCCTTAATGAAATTTAGGTCAAGTTCGAATATGGGACATCTGGAGTCAAAAACTAGGTCTCTAGGTCAAATAAAAAAATACTTGTTTATACTTAAGATTTTTGCTCCAATTTTAATGATAATTGGTCAGAATACTTTTTCCATGAAATCACTAGGTCAAACATGTTTACACTGTTATGGTGTGTTATGGTGTGTTTCTCAGGTTAGCGACCTAGGGCCATCCTGGCCCTCTTGTTTTAACTATACAGTTTACTGAAAAGAGACTGACTGAAAAAATTGCAAACAAGAGCTCGTCGAACACGAAATGCCCCCATTGATGCATTCAGTAATTGCACAAGGAACAAATTATTTGCTCACTGTAAACAAAAGTTCTACTGTTCTGGTTCAATGTGACCTTGACTTTTGACCTATTGACCTCAAAATCAACAGGGGTCATATACTGGTCATGGTCAACCTCCCTATTAAGTTTTGTGATCCTAGACCCAAGCGTTCTCAATGGATCATCCGGAAAGGGTTTAACTGTATCAGGTCAATGGGACTTTGACCTTTGGCCTACTGACCTCAAAATCTATAGGGGTAATCTACTGGTCATGACCATCCTCCCTATCAAGTTTCATGATCCTAGGCCCAAGCGTTCTCAAGTAATTGTCTGGAAACGGTTTAAGTGTTTCGGGTCACTGAAACCTTGACCTTTGACATACTGACCTCAAAATCAATAGAGATTATTTGCTGGTCATGGCAAACCTGTCTATCGTCTTTCATGACCCTTGGCCCAAGCGTTCTAAAGTTATAACCCAGAAATCGTTCAACTGTTCCTGGTCAGTGTGACCTTGAACTGTGACCTAATGACCTCAAAATCAAGAAGGATCATCTGCTGGTCATGACCAACCTCCCGTGATCCTAGGACCAAGCAATCTTGAGTTATCATCCAAAAACCGTTTAACTTCTCTGGGTCACTGTGACCTTGATCTTTGACATACTGACCTCAAAATCAATAGGGGTCATCTGCTGGTCATGACTAACCTCCCTATCAACTTTCATGATCCTAGGCCCAAGCGTTCTTGAGTTATCAACCGGAAACCGTTTAACTTTTCAGGGTCACTGTGACCTTGACCTTTGACATACAGATCTCAAAATCAGTAGGGGACATCTGCTGATATGACCAACCTTCCTATCAACTTTCATCGTCCTAGGCCCAAGCATTCTTGAGTTATCATCCGAAAAAGGATTGGTCTACATACCTACCGACCGATAGACCGACAGACAGACCGACATTGCAAAACAATATACCCCTCCTTCTTCGAAGGGGGGCATAATGAAGTTGTGAAAACACATTAATTGTGGGAGGGCCTAAATTGTCCACTTACCATCCTTCAAAAAGCTGTATTATACTTGTATTAATGGCAAGATTTTTACGATTTTTAAGTTCCTGTAGGAGGAAAAAGTAGGCCCCTAGGTTGTGGTGGGTCTTTAAGTCTTTACTAAAATTTGCAAGGTTTTGCCATATTTTAGGATTTACACATTTCAAAAATATCTATGAACAAATTATTTTACGGTATGGTTCACCTAATGGTGAATATTTCAAATGTTTAAAACAGTGTTACAGCGAAATACTGTATTCAGTGAGAGACTTGTATGCAAAATTCAAAGAATTTTTATCGTGCCTTTTTTTTTATAAATTTTGTATAAATCAAGTTTCCTCAAGCTCAAGTAGAGACAAATTTCAAAGTAGTGGCCACTGTCCAAAACGTTTACAGAGAATTCATTTTACCATTAATTTTGATAAAAGAAACGTCAAACTATTGGTAAACAGTTTTAAAACACAAAATAAAACTATGAATATCATTTTTGCTACAGTGCCTCAAGTAAAAGGATTTAATGAGGCAGAATTCTAACTCCTAACATTGAAAAATTAAGGTCGAGTCCTGTGGGAAATTTTGCCCACTTCATTCAAAAATAACTTTGGGCCAGAAGTAAAACTTACCTTCATTTCTTTCACAATATGTAATCTAAAAAGTAAAGGCAAAATAGAGAAACTTTTACCGCATGTAATGCAGTATTTTCAAAGATGTCTAACTCTATCCCCTTCTATTTTCAGAGGTAAATTCACTTTGAACAGCACGAAATCACTTATCAAATGATTTTTTTTTTACTTTTGTACAAAAATTAATAATATAAAGTCTTGAAAAAAAGTAAAAACTTACTATACACCGTTCAACCAGATCTAGTGACAGTTCTGTATATATATGTACCTATTTTGGTAAAAGTGAGTTTTGGCCTGATGTTTACATTTTCCCGCAATATCTTAGCAGAAAGAATTATACAGATTTATTCCCTGTTTGAAAAGGACTCTACTGACGAAATGTAAAAATCAGGTCAATACTCACTTTTACCAATATAGTTGTATTAGCCCGGCTTATAAATCCTAAAATATGGCCGAACCTTGCACATTTTAGTAGAGACTTAAGATAATACATTTCTTAAAGGACAATACCAGAAGATAAATTCTGGATATGGAACACTCGAATCAGTCAACCATGAAAGCCTGGGCAAACTGTTTTATGACGTCATCATTAGGACTATTGAATTCATAAAAATAATTTGATCATGTTCAGCAACGTATAAAATTTTATCGCCCTTTTCGAAATTTCTTATAATCTGGTAACAAAACAATTGGGCTATGTAGAGCTTCTCAAAGTTACATTATTTTAAGAAATATCAAAGAAAGGTTACTTTTGGAATAATTTATATGAACAGGGATAAATCATCTAAAACGACGTATCACTTTTCGTAAACTTAACATCCTGTTTTCAAACAAAGACAAAATTTTTATAAAATAGTGTTATAAAAAAGAGGAAACATGTGTTCATAATTAGATTATATCGCTTTAGAATTCTTCCGACTATAAATGCCTTTTCGGATCATTTTAAACTTGTCCACACATACGGGAGAGATGTCTCATATTTTGCTCATTCTAAATGTTGTTTATTTCTTTCTTGTGGATACGAACTAAACCTTGCATTTATGTAAAAACAATTCATACGTAGATCTTAATTCGAACTTAAAATTCTTTTCTATACTTTTGCATTGATATATTACTTGATATAACATAATGAAGAACAACGTAGAGTGGTTAATTTCATGACTATTTCGCAACAGAGCTAGGCTAAGGGATGGCATATAAAATACTAAGAAAATCAAACTCTTTCTAACTGTTAAAAAGCAAGGAACGTATATAAAACTGAAAGAAGAAATATTCCCTTAAAGAATATTTGTAAGAATATGTCAGAGAGATTTTATTTGTACCGCGATGTTGCATACAGCTGTAAACTGTATCACAACATGCACTTACCAAATCTTCTAGTGTAATACTAAGACTTTTATTCAAATACCTTTCAAATTACTACATGCACATATGTTTACTCATTTAGAAAAGTATATTGATAGTAAAATATCAAAATTACAGCTAATTGAAACATCCAATATCAAATACTTTTATTCACATTAATGCCTCAACCCATTTAGAAGGGACTCAATGTAAAAAACTTAATATATTTATTAAAGTATCTAGCTCATATTTTATTGTATATTGTAGTCATTTAAAACGTTTGCAAGTTGATCCCGATAAGGTAAAATATCCGGAAAGAAGATGTATTGTGTGTGTGGGAAGGGAGAGAGAGGGGTGGTGGGGGGGGGGGGGGGTACTCATCCTTCGAATATACTTTTTAACTGATGAATAAAACTGAACATTTGCGCATATTTGAAACGATTGCCTTACTAAATTTCATTTTTTTTTCACCTGACCGAGATACATTATTCAATCATATAAATTAATGAGAAAAAATGTATGATTGCTTAACGTTTTTCTTATAGTGTGGCGACTTTGATCTAACATATTTGTATCAAACTGCATTTCACCAGTGAGATGATATACTGTGCTAGTCTGTCGTATGACTGTAGACAAAATATTTATAAATGTACTTTTACATATGTTTCTAAGTCACAAAGTACATTACAATTTGGACAGGCTACCTCATTAGTATATGTTAAAATTTTTCTTCTGCATTATAAACGATAAACTTATGTACCATTACTACGACTTTACGTAAAGGTGGAACAATTGCGGTATGGTAAATGTGTATGTTACGGGATGTGACCAATGGGAAAAGTGCATTGTGCACCACATTAATACATTTGCTGTAGGGTTCCCGAGAAGTATAACTCCCCAAATACGTAAAATCAGACTGAATATTTCAAGTAGTAGTTATAAGATACATATCGCCATCGTGGTTTACAAATTTATATTATGGTATGAAATACATGATTTTTATGTAAAGCGCGTGTGAAGACTACCGCCCTCTATAACCTAAACACGTCCATATGTTTCATACCCAGATGTGAACCGCTAAACCACAGTCTATTTCTGAAAGGGAATATAAGATGAATATAAGCATTTTTACACAACTTAGTACTCTAAAACGATTGCATTTGATGAAATGAAATGAAATAAATAGTTCTACCGATGTTAATTGGCTTTCCAAAACGGGGCTACAAATATCAGAACGTTTGGATGTACGATTGCTTACAGACATCGCGTCGTCATTCTTTTGTGTTTGCACTGGACATTCGTCATAAGACACTTTCATGATGATGCATGCTAGTATAACTATATGCCGTAAGTTGAAAAATTTATCTATAAAAACAGTTAAAGTAATGCAAAACTTAATCAGTGTAAACAATGTTAAAGAAAGACAAATAAAAAATGTACTTATTAATATAATATATGATATAAATAGCAAATTAGAAGTTTCCATTTTGGTATGTACTGCACTGATGCGTTAGAAATACGAACCCCTTAACATTTAAAACACGAATATATTTAGCTGATTCTTATTTTAAACTATGGCCATAGACCTTTAGGAATTGATAGGTCAATAATAACTCTGTAAGACTTTTTCATGCTTTGTGTGATTAAATTATATTCTGATGTCAATTTTCTTTCAATCTGTAAATATCCATATGTCAGATATAAATACAGTTTGATTAACGTAAGAAATAAATCGCGACTTAGTACTGTTCATTTGAGTATATCTTTTATTATGTTAGTTTGCAAAAATATACAGAATGATACACATACCATGCCGTTACAAAGAGTAAAACAGCTTTGTTAGATTTACAGGAACATTTCACTTAAAATATCACAGTCATGTCTTTATATAAATCACGTTGTTAAAAAATATCGCATTTTAAGTAGATATATTAAAAACATTTTGGTTCAATTTCTGCGCATCTGAGCTCTGAACCGTGATAAATCGGGTGAAAAACCACTCCACGGCCTTCTTTATTTTTACTCTTACATGGTCATTGAAATTTTATGATAAAATTTTGCTGGGCTTCATTTATCCAAGCAGTAATAAACCGGACGTTATGCCACTATTTGACGCCATAGTGGACTTCATAATGCTGTCTTACCGGTCCGCGCGTCAACCGTTGTTTATCGCACATTATAACCCAACCGAATTCATTTTCCTAGCTGATTATTGTGTACTTTTATATATCAATACATTTTCCTGACGTCACAATTATTACGTCAGTCGCGCAGGAAAAGAAATTAACACAAAACAGAAAATAGGCAAATACAAGCATTCGATGGATGTCGTCAAGGATGTACTTTAAAGTCCTTCGTAACGTGTTAGAATCGAAATAATATATCTAATTTAGTGATTTGCTCTTCATTGTTTGTCGTTCTGATGAGTATTATTATATCACTCGAGCTACGCCCCCATGATATTAATCTTTATTTCTTAAATATGCTGAGATTGACTACTTTCGTCTTTGTTTAACTTGCAACCAAATCCAGCTATGTCAGAATATGTAATCTATTTAATGGTAAATTGCCTTGAATGATTCCACTCAATTATTCTTTTTGAGACCAGGAACAGTTTAATCTAAATACATAAGTGCCTGGATACTTGTAACTAACTAATATATAACACATTTATCACGGTAATGCAACAAATATGCAAAATCTATTTCCATTTACCGATTACCTCCCTTTTAATTGCGTTAACTGATTTTTTTTTCCAGGAAAATGATATATTCGATTGCGGATAATGTCACAAAAGTGTAATAGGTGTTGTTTTAAGGGTTTTGTATTGAAAAATGAAAATTATATTACAAACATTTTACGGTAGTTTTGATAAAAAAGAAGGACCGATAGCTGTTTATAAACCACAATGAATATTTTTGTCTTTTTCTGAAATATATTATTTATTTACATTATTTCAATTTTGCATTCCTATAAGGATAAATTATATAACAATTTTGTCAGGATTCATTAAAAAATATAACTACTAAGAGCATTTTTATCAAAATAACGGAAGTCGTTGCGCATGAATAAACTTGAGAGTAAACCTGCTTTTAATACTATAAATAGAAAGATATTAACATAAAACACTTAAATCCAAAAAATCTTAAAGTTTTATTAAAAATTGAGCGAAATATAACGATATAAAAAGAAATTTGCTGAAAATATCCTTTATATGAGTTGTCTGCCCCTGACAAGAAAAGGTGCGAAAAGTCAGTGTTCCATATCCAGATTTCTATTTGACATAACCTTCAATCATTTTATGTTCATGGCTTGTCTCTACTAAAAAGAGCAAGATCGAATGACTTATAAGCCGGGCTATATACTGAACTGTGTATATACTGAACTGTCCTCAGCAGACAATCGGTATCACTAGATCCGGTTGAACGGTGTGTTACTAGAAAAAAAGGAATATAGGGGGGTGGGGGGTTGGGGTGAGGAGTGTCCCAGCGGGGATTGAACCTATGCCTCCTGAAGAATTTAAGTCAAAAGTAGGAATATGTTAGAAACTGGGTTATGCAAGGTCAGAAAGTAGGTCTTTAGGTCAGAGGTTAAGATCAAAGTGACTTGAGACTGAAAACAATTTTTGTTTGAGTAAATAATGCTTTTGCCTTCAGTCATCAAACTTCAAATGATGACTGTCTGTGGTCAGCAGATGACTCTTGTTTTGGGGATCAGTCTATCCATTAACCATTTTCTTGAAATGACATCTCCTAGGAAATCATTTGGTGGAATTTGATCAAATATAGCCAGGAAGTTCCTTAAATGGTCCTGTTTCAAACTTGTTGACTATTGATTGGCGAGTTATGTGCTCTTGATTTAGCAATTATTTCCATGTAGCATCTTAAATTGATCTTTTTCAAGTTTGTTCAGTAGTTCATCTGGACCATTGTTAGGGACTGACAGAGCTTAAAAAAATAAAACCTTTAAACAGGTTCTTTTTGTCAACTGAATCTTTGATCAACTTTCATATGGTTCTGGTTAACCTTTTAGGCCAAAAAAAATTAATGTTTAGTTTCTCAGGCCACTTTTTTTGCAAAATTTAATGAGGCAGTGTGGATTTTTGTGCCCCCCCCCCCCCCATGAGTGATGGGGGCATATAGATTTGCTCTTGTCCGTCCGTCCGTGTGTCCGTCCGAAGTTCGTGACACGCCTAGCTCAAAAAGTATTTTATATAAATTAATGAAACCTTGCATGAGTCTTCATCATGATATGAACTTGCGCACCTTCTATTTTTTGTCTGGCTCCGCCCCCTAATTTTAGAGTTATGAACCCTGAAATAGTCAAAAATGCACATTTTCACCTCTAATAAGACCCCCCGGGTCAAATATGGCCCCGCCCTGGGGTTCATATGGATTACATAGACTTATATAGGGAAAAACTTTGAAAATCTTCTTGTCCAAACCACAAAGCCTAGGGCTTTGATATTTGTAATGTAGCATCATCTAGTGGTTCTCTCCCAAGTTTGTTCAAATTATCCCCCTAGGGTCAAATATGACCCCGCCCCGGGGTTCACATGGTTCATATAGACTTATATAGGGAAAAGCTTTTAAAATCGTCAATAACCTACAATATTCAAATTTGGACCACATGTATATTTTTAGTGGCAAGATGAACCTTGACTTCAGTTGACCTTGATTTTGACCTAGTGACCTACTTTCACATTTCTGTAGCTACAGCCTTCAAATTTGGACCACATGCATAGTTTTGTGCACTAGAAAAAACTTTGACCTTGACATTGACCTAGTGACCTACTTTCACATTTTTGAAGGTACATGCTTCAAATTTGGACCACATGCATAGTTTCTTGTTCCGAAATGAAATTTGACATTGATTTTGAGCTAGTGACCTACTTTCACATTTATGTATCTACAGCCTTCAAATTTGGACCACATGCATAGTTTTGTGCACTAGAAAAAACTTTGACCTAGACATTGACCTAGTGACCTACTTTCACATTTTTGAAGGTACATGCTTCAAATTTGGACCACATGCATAGTTTCATGTTCCGAAATGAAATTTGACATTGATTTTGACCTAGTGACCTACTTTCACATTTCTCAAGCTACAGCCTTCAAATTTGGACCACGTGCATAGTTTTGTGTACCGAAAAAAACGTTGACCTTTACATTGACCTAGTGACCTACTTTCACATTTTTGAAGGTACAGGCTTCAAATTTGGACCACTTGCAAAGTTTTGTGTTTCAAAATGAAATTTGACCTTGATTTTGACCTAGTGACCCACTTTCACATTTCTCAAGCTACAGCCTTCAAATTTGGACCACATGCATAGTTTTGTGCACTGGAGAAACTTTGACCTTGACATTGACCTAGTGACCTACTTTCACATTTTTGAAGGTACAGGCTTCAAATTTGGACCACTTGCATAGTTTCATGTTCCGAAATAAAATTTGACCTTTATTTTGACCTAGTGACCTACTTTCACATTTCTCAAGCTACAGCCTTCAAATTTTGACCACATGCATAGTTTTGTGTACCGAAAAAAAACTTTGACATTGACATTGACCTAGTGACCTACTTTCACATTTTTGAAGGTACAGGCTTCAAATTTGGACCACTTGCATAGTTTTGTGTTTTTGAAATGAAATTTCACCTTGATTTTGACCTAGTGACCTACTTTCACATTTCTCAAGCTACAGCCTTCAAATCTGGACCACTTGCATATTTTTGTGTTCTGAATTGAAATTTGACATTGACTTTAAATAGTACCTACTTCCACATGTCTCAAGCTGCAGCCTCCAGATTTGAAGCACATGCATAGTTTTGTATACTGAAATGAACTTTGACCTTGAAATTGATCTTGTGACCTACTTTCACATTTCTCAAGCTACAGCTTTCAAATTTGGACCACATGCATGGACCACATGCACAGTGTTGTGTACCGAAATGAAATTTGACATTGAGCTAGTCTTGAAATTGGAACACTCAAAAATGGCTCAGTGGTGGGCACCAAGATCACTCTGTGATCTCTTGTTCATCTGAATCCGCCCACTATTTCTAGAGTTATGGCCCCTGAAATAGTCAAAAATGCACATTTTCACCTTGTGACACGCCTAGCTCAAAAAGTATTTGATATAAATTGATGAAACCTTGCATGAATCTTTATCATGATATGAACTTACGCACCTCCTATTTTTCATCTGGGTCCGCCCACTATTTCTAGAGTTATGGCCCCTGAAATAGTCAAAAATGCACATTTTCACCTTGTGACACGCCTAGCTCAAAAAGTATTTGATATAAATTGATGAAACCTTACATGAATCTTTATCATGATATGAACTTGCATACCTCCTATTTTTCATCTGGGTCCGCCCCCTCTTTCCAGAGTTATGGCCCCTGAAATAGTCAAAAAATGCACATTTTCACCTAATGTGCCTCACCAAAAAGTATTTAATGTAAATTCATGAAACCTTGCTTGAGTCTTTATCGTAATGTGACCTTGCACACTTCTCATTCTTCTTGAGAATTTTAGCGTTTATTACAGAGTTATGGCCCTTGAAATAGACAAAATAGTGGATTTTTTGTTTGTGATGCTCATAGCTCAAAAAGTATATGGTATAGAATAATGAATCCATTTCATAATTGTTTTTTTAGGCTATACCCCATTAAGACTGCAAACATTTGAATGATTTCCCCTTATTTCTGACAAATGTACCAGTGGGGAGCACACCCTGTGTCCTACAGACACATTCTAGTTTTTTATTTTTATATATTTTTTTATTAACGAAATTGCCCGTTTTATATGGAATCCAGTGATGTACATCCATTTTTAAGACACTTAAAGACATTGCATCTTATGTAGAAAATAATTTATAAGGACAATACTTGTTCTGAATGTTGCATTTGGCACTCGGTATATTCTGAGAAAATTACTACATATACTAAATAAGATATTGTTGAAACATGGACATCAAACGAAATTGACGACAGACAAAACATGATCACAAAAGCTCACATTGTCACTACGTGTGACAATTGAGATCAAACAAATTATCTATTAAAAGAAACTGGGATGAAAGCACTGTGTAAGTTTGTATATATTATGATATGTTTGATGATTTTTTTAAATTTGTGTTGATAGGAACACTATAGCGGAATGTTGGCAGATTCAACCCATGTCCGGCAGCCCATATTAAGCCCGGGTTTCGCGGTGTAGGAGATGCAGTCCTGCACTTGTAATCTCTGAAACCTCTGACTGAAACAGGGTTGTAGGTTCGAGCCCTGCTACCAACTAGGATTCTTTATGCGAGAAAGTAGGCAGTTGCTTATGGACTTTAGGGTCTAGTACAGGTCTTTCCCAGGAGTGATGATGGTTAGGTGAACTGATATAACTAAAATAATGTTGAAAACGGGCATAAAACCGAACACTGAAACTGACCCATATTTAACAAACACTTCTTTAATGTACGCTTATAGAATAAACAGAATACCAAACGCCTATTATGCTGCTTTCTCCTTGATTTGAGTCTCTTAAATCTTTAATGGGTGTGCATATTTTTGTTAACCTGTCCAATAAAATGAAGGTGAGCTTCTGTGATCGCCCTGTGTCCGTCGTCCGTCGTCGTCAGTCGTCAGTCGGTCGTCAACAATTTGACTGTTAACACTCTAGAGGTCAAAATTATGGCCCAATCTTAATGAAACTTGGTCAGACTGTTACCTCAATAAAATCTTGGATGAATTCGATATTGGGTCATATGGGGTCAAAAACTAGGTCACCAGGTCAAATCAAAGGAAAAGCTTGTTAACATGCTAGAGGTCATAATTTTGGCTCAATCTTAATGAAACTTGGTCAGAATGTTACCCTCAAAAAATCTTGGATGAATTCGATATTGGGTCATCTGGGGTCGAAAACTAGGTCACTAGGTCAAATCAAAAGAAAAGCTTGTTAAAACTCTAGAGGTCACAATTTTGGCCCAATCTTAATGAAACTTGGTCAGGATGTTACCCTCAATAAAATCTTAGATGTGTTCGATATTGGGTCATCTGGGGTCAAAAACTAGGTCACCAGGTCAAATCAAAGGAAAAGCTTGTTAACACTGTAGAGGCCACATTTATGACTATATCTTCATGAAATTTGGTCAGCATGTTAATCTTGATGATCTCAAGGTCCAGTTTGATTCTGGGTCATGTAGGGTCAAAAACTAGGTCACCAGGTCAAATCAAAGGAAAAGCTAGTTAACACTATAGAGGCCGCATAGAGGCCACATTTTTGACAATATCTTAATGAAATTTGGTCAGATTGTTAATCTTGATGATATATAGGTCAAGGTCAAATCTGAGTCAAGTGGGGTCAAAAACTAGGTCACTAGGTCAAATCAAAGAAAAAGCTTGTTAACAAACTAGAGGCCACATTTTTGACTGTATCTTCATGAAACTTAGTCAGAATGTTAATCTTTATATTTAGGTAAAGATCGAATCTGGGTCATGTGGGGTTAAAAACTAGGTCACTAGGTCAAATCAAAGGAAAAGCTTGTTAACAATCTAGAGGTCACAATTTTGGCCCAATCTTAATGAAACTTAGTCAGAATGTTACCCTCAATAAAATCTTGGACGGGTTCGATATTGGGTCATCTGGGGTCAAAAACTAGGTCACCAGGTCAAATCAAAGGAAAAGCTAGTTAACACTGTAGAGGCCACATTTATGACCATATCTTAATGAAATTTGGTCAGAATGTTAATCTTGATGATTCCTAGGTCAGGTGAGCGATACAGGGCCTTCATGGCCCTCTTGTTGTTTGTTGTTACAAAAATATTTGCATTTAACAATGGACATTAAGAATTACAATGTTATCATCTTTTATATGTACTTTTTGCACGAGACTGAAAGAGGTCAAACTCCACATCATTTTAAATCTTTCTCATCGATTCGAGCCCTTTGTTTGGTCGGTCAATAAGTATTAATGTTTGCACAGTCTAAAGCAAATTTTTTATCAAGATTGAATTCTTGTTCACCAATTTCAACAGTCAGAATATGCTCGGGATGCTTTTAATTTGAAATTTGAGCTCACAATTTTACCTACTGTGTAATATCCTTTTGAAATAAGCAGAATGAGGCAAAATATTAAAACAGGTATTTACTCAATTTTTCAGTGGTTTCATGACTTATATTTTCCTAGGCATTATAAAAAGTAAATGTCACAATTTTCTGATGGATGAACTACTATATGAGCATGAATTTTATTAAAACCAGGGGCTCGAATCAGTGAGAAAGGGAAGCCCGAATTGGCGAGAAACAGGTATAACCTGGAGTAACCGTTCTTGTGGATTTATTCATACTCACTTAATTTCGTTCTTTCGTCCACATTTTTTTTGTTAACTTTTCTCTTTTCGCGAATTTCGTCAATTGTTTTCTTTGATAAAAAATTTAGGTGCGGCGGGTCAAAATCTTATACGGCAGGGCCTGTGAAACTAAACTTAATTTTTTGGCCGTAGGGGCTGGAAAACCTAAAGATAGAAAACCCTTTAAATGACTTTTTCTTAGGATCAGCATGATGGATCTTGACCAAAAGTAGTCTGTAGCATCCCTGTCCTATTTTGGAAGTCAACAGAGCTAAAGATGTGTATACAGTTTAAACTATGTCTGCTCGTGAATCTGATGAGCATTTACTGAATTCTTCTTTCCATAGTATATAATTGGTCATCTGTGTTCCACATTCTTTGTTGAAGGCTTTTTATTCAGACATTTGATATCTATTTTTCATATAGAATGTGAACAAGGATGGACTTATTTATGCTGACCTTACATTCAATGATCCACCAAAGGGCCAAAAGAAGCTTGTAATACATGGACTGGACAGCATGACAGAATATGTTCAAGTTGACTTCACAAAGAAAGCAGATCCTTTACCAGATAGTGATGATGAAAATAATTCACCAAAACACTCTACTTAATGTGTCTATTGCAGATGTCTTCCATTCAAGTCTTAACAAATCAATATTTTTGATAGACATTTACATGTTGATTAATATTCATTATTTGTTTAATTGTTTATTGTTATAATTTGTATTCAATTCAAACTAATAGTTGCTAATGATTTAAGAAAATGATATAAAAGTTCAGCATAAATACTGAATATGGCGTTCTTGTATTAGCATTTTTTGCATCAGTAATTAAGAATTGTTTTACATAATTACCCTAGAACTTATTTGGAGTGATGCATGGGCGGTTACATTCTTTGAATGTGGCTTTTTTCTGTTGAACTTTTGTCATTATTTTTGTTTTAATTAAAGTAATTTTTATTTAATTCTTTTGATCTGTTAATTATGTTTATGCTTTTGTTACTTGAATATTTCAGTTTTATACGCCTGTTTTAAACAATGGACGTATTATGTTATGGCATGTCCGTCTGTCCATCTGCCATACAGAGTGTCTGGAGTATGACTCAGTATCAATTCAAGATATTGACTTTTAACTTTGTATATTGGTAGATGGCGATTAGTAGATATGTAGAGCATATGAACCTGGTCAAAAGTCATGGTCACAAGTGGAACTCAGAAGTTCATATTAGACCATGTTTGTGTTGGGAGCATAACTGAATAAGTATGAAATCAAGTTATTGACTTCAATCTTAGCATATAGGTAGGTGGCAATGAAACAATGTGCAGAGCGCATAAATCAGGTAGGTAGGTCAATGTTCCAGGTCACAACAAGGTCAGATACGTCCGTCAAATTTTATGTCTAGAGCATTAGTTGATAACTCATGGTATTTACTTCAAACTTGACATATAGGTAGGTAGCGATGAAATGAGAGCATGGTGTATAATTTTGGTCTCAAGGTCAAGGTTAATTTTAAATATGTTCAGGGCACAACTTGAAAACTTTTCTAGATACACCTGGAATGTTCACCTTGATGATATCTAGGTCAAGTTCAAAACTGGGTCACGTGCCATCAAAATCTAGGTCATTAGGTCAAATAATAGAAAAACCTTGTGACCTCTCTAGAGGCCATATATTTCATGGGATCTGTATGAAAGTTGGTCTGAATGTTCATCTTGATGATATCTAGGTGAAGTTTAAAACTGGGTCAGCTGCG
Source organism: Mercenaria mercenaria (assembly GCF_021730395.1). Classification (NCBI taxonomy): domain Eukaryota; kingdom Metazoa; phylum Mollusca; class Bivalvia; order Venerida; family Veneridae; genus Mercenaria; species Mercenaria mercenaria. Next base: position 31,498 of record NW_026463071.1, on the reverse strand, counting down.
GTCAAAAACCAGGTCAGTAGGTCTAAACATAGAAAAATCTTTTGTCCTCTGTAGAAGCCATACTTTTCAATGGGTCTTCATGACAATTGGTGAGAATGTTCACCTTGATGATATCTAGGTCAAGTTTGAAACTGGGTCACGTGTGATTAAAAACTAGGTCAGTAGGTCTAAAAATAGAAAAACTTTGTGACCTCTCTAGAGGCCATATTTTTCATGAGATCTTCATGACAATTGGTGAGAATGTTCACCTTGATGATATCTAGGTCAAGTTCAAAACTGGGTCATGTACCTTAAAAACTAGGTCAGTAGGTCAAATAATAGAAAAACGTTGTTACCTCTCTAGAGGCCATATTTTTCAATGGATCTTCATGAAAATTGGTCAGAATTTTTATCTTGATGATATCTAGGTCAAGTTCAAAACTTGGTCACATGAGCTCAAAAACTAGGTCACTATGTCAAATAATAAAAAAAGGACATCATACTCAGTTCAAAACTGGGTCATGTGGGGACAGGTGAGCGATTCAGGACCATCATGGTCCTCTTGTTTTTATTTCTCTCTGCAGATCCAGAGTTATGTATTAAGGGCACATATGTTTATGTCCTGTGTATTTCATAATGTACTTTGACTTGACCTAAAGTCGTAAAACATGAGAAGATTGTTATATAGCCTATCAAATAGAAAAAAAAAGAAACTCCAGAGGTTGCTCAACGAAAAAAAAACGAAAATGTTGCAGGCTCGGTTTGATTGAGCCTGTTCATGGACGGTAGTGGAAATGCATGCTACCGTCCACGCCCTCTAGCCCCTGGTTGAGCAGAACTCAACATTAACACATGCTCCAAGTACAAAAATCAATTTAGAAACATCTGCAGATGTATTCATACGTTGGTGCACATTGAACCTTCAATGATACACTAGGGTGTAATTCCATGCAAAGCCTGCATATCACAGGAAAGACAAAATTAAAAAAGCAGGCACCATATCCAAGTACCCAAAGCTATGAAAGCGGGAGTATTGAAACCGCCGAGGCCGAAATGTTCAAGCTGATAAACTAAACCATGCCAATAACACGACATAAAAGTCATGCTGAACAATCTGAGAATATCAAATATGAAGTTGTACACCCTGTGGTCTATTTTGGATTTCTCTCGGCTAGACCAGAGTTATGGTCCTTGGCATAGTGAAAAATACACAAAGTGTTTAGAAGTTTGTCTTGCATATAACTTTCACATAGTCATGAAATGTGTAGTTACAATAAGTGGGGGCACCTGTGTCCTATGAACACACATCTAGATAATAAAATTGATGAGTTTTAGCTAATTGACCTTAACAGTTTTGTTACAGTAAGATCCCTAGGACCATACTTTGGATCACCACAGGGGAGCTAGACATAGAGTTTCAGTTGTAAATCTTTATTAAATTTTTTCGAAACTTCTCTTTCAATGGATTATATATACTTTATTAACTATCACAACAGTCTTTAAGTGCCAAGTACAGGGGCATCATTAACAGCCACCGCACAGCACTGAAAGGCTGCGTTTTTAATATGTAATAAACATATTTAAAGATTCTTTTGAGGCAAAGAATGCATTTGAGCAAAGTAAAACTAAGCTTGGTTTGATCTAATGAAACATGCACTACAAGACCCCGTAACACATACTTCAAACATGGAATTCATTCATTGTGACATAAACTACATGATCAATTTTATAATTTGCAGTATGGTCTTACATGTCTGCCTGTGTCAGACAGGTTTTTCCCAACCCCCAGGGCAGCACAGACAGGATAACCTGACTAGCAATCAGTTTTACATTTCCCGCTGCTCCTAAGGTTGTGAAGACCCTGTCTTACACAGGGAGGTAATTAAGATCCTTATAAGCCCAAAGGACCAGGAAATAAACAGAGTCTACAATTATTATGCTTTGTATGCTGAATGATCTTTTACATTGAAATAACCCTTATTATGCTGGACATGATTGGTTTTATCTTTGCGACCAGTGTAGATCATGATTAGCCTGCACATACATGCAGTCTGATCATGATCTACACTGTTTACTATTTAGCCAGTATCTTTTTCGTAAGCACCCCTTATAATGGTAATGTCCAAATTGGAAGGGACAAGTTCATTATAGAAATTTAGCAGTGTAAGGGTTAATTAAGATAATGACCTTAAAAGGGCAAAGCTGTATGTTATGGGTTTTTTTTCAAAGAAACCAAGTGTTAATTTGTTGAAAGTTCAAGCTAAATCTACAGGTGTCTGTATTTTGACATGGATTTACATATTTCAAACTTAGTTAAAAAAACAACTGCAAAGTTACAAGACTTTGAAGTAAGATATTTTACAAGCTGGTCGTCCTTTCTTGGACCAGTATTTTGACTGCCACAGGGGTCCTTTTTCTACACATGCAAGAAATTTCTACATGGTATTGATACCCATGAATAAATTTTTAAGGTCCTTGTGAATGATTGCAACACTTGTTCTTGTCCATTTGAATAAATTTTTAATTCAAAACATACATATTACCTTAGGTCTGTGTAGCATTGCATATATTCAAAGGTAAAGACTCCCATGTGTGTCTTAGACCTCTTGTTGTGTGTTAAAATGGAAGCGCTCTTACCATTGCATGATATGATCGTAAGAGGTGACTAATGGGGTCTTGACATGTTTGAATGTATCTGTACAAGTTTTGATGTAAATTAGATCTGAAACCAAAGTTTTAGTCCTGTTTGGCTCCTTGTAACCTGCTGTTTGTTGGTGTACTGTGAAACCAAAATCAGCAAGAGTAAAGAGTGAAGGTCCGTTGAGTGCCTAGGAGTAATTATTGCCTTCTTGTTTTGAGTGTGCAAATATATATTTAGATTTTATGTGCTTATTCTGATACATTTGTGTATATGTACAATGATTGAGAAAATATTTAATTTTAATTTATGACAATATAACATTCCTACAGTTGTGTTCATGTCTGTTATTGTAGTTGCATATGTTACAAATGATATGTGTATATTTTTAGATTTTTTGACTTGCAGAGTATTATTTTGAAATGAAATCTTTTTTTCAAACTGATTTGAACCAAAGGTTCAGTGTGAGCTCTTAGAATAGGCTGATGATCCGATATTCATTCATTACTAACACTCTAGAGGTTACGATTTTGGCATAATCAGAATAAAACCTTGACGAAATGTTTATCTCAACAAAATTTCCTTTGGGTTATCCAAAGTTAAAGTAATACCACAAGATCGATGGCTGCACTGACTTCAGATCATTTGCCCCTCATCGATATAGGTTTGAGCCTCACTTTGGGCATTGAATTCTTCATGTGAGGGAGCTATCCGGTTGGCTTACAGAAGGTTGTTGGTTCAACCCAGGTGCCAGCTCGTGAAGAAATAATGCACGGAGGGTCTTCCTCTACCATCAAAGCTGGAAAGTCACCATACGACATATGATTGTGTTGGTGCGACGTTAAACCCAACAAAATAAAAAGATATATCACAAGGTCAGATAATAGAAAAAACCTTGTAAACATTCTAGCCACCACAATTTCAATTTTATTTGTCTAGGTCAAGTTCAAAACTAGGTTATTTAGGCTCAGAAAAGAAAATTATAGGAAAAACATTATCAATTTACATGAAACTTAGGTCAAGTTCGAAATAATGTCATCTTAGATAAAAAAAAATGATGCACTAGATCAAAATGAACAACATTTTTTAAGCTCTTCAGGTATCTTTTTCCCCTTATATGACTTTGCAAGTTCAAATCTGAGTCATCTGGTCATGGTCTTTCATTACTTTTGATCAGTGTTTTTTGTTTAAATGCCAGACAGTTTTGTAGAAATCACCCACTTTTGCCATCTTGGATATAAAAGATGTTCCAAACTTTACAATCAGAATGTTATTAATTCAATGTAGCCGAGGATTTCTTGGCATTATTATGTCTCCCACCACACAGTGGTGTGGGAGACATATTGATTTACTCCAGTCTGTGTGTCTGTCTGTCTGTCACAAAGCTTGTCCGCACTCTTAAGTCGAACATTTCTTATCCGATCTTCACCAAACTTCAACAAAATGTGTCTGCCAATAAGTGCTCGGCCAAGTTCGATAACTAGCCAAATCGGCCTAGGGACTTCGGAATTATGGCCCTTGAATTACCAAAATCACTCAGATTTCTTGCGTAGTTTTACCTCCAAACCGAGCTCTATACTACTAGTAGTATAGGGGTCCTTTTGGGGTCAAGAAAGTGCAATGCACATGTGGATTCAGTAAACAGTATATAAAGACTGACTTATTATTTAGATGATTAGGCAGTTGTGGGAGACATGCGCTTTTCTCAAAAGCATCTCTAGTTTTTGGTGTAAATGAGATGTGGAACCAAAATTTGTAGTCCTGTTTGGCGCCATGCTGGTGCGCTGTAAAACCCAAATAAATAAATTATAATACATACATAATGCAAAAAACAAACTTTTTTTTTGTGGGGGTGTGGGGGGAGATGGGACTTATGATGGGATCTACTTTCCAGATTTTATCTATTTTTCTTCTGGTAATATTTTGACCTCATACTTCCATTAATTCTTCGAATAGCCGAGCACGCTGTCAACAGACAGCTCTTGTTGAAAAGAAGTATGGTTTGACCTTGAAATTGACCTGGACTTTGAACCATCAAACACCAATTATGACAATGTTTTAAATTGACTAAACTGTTGAATTATTTAAAAAAAAAAAATTTTAATTAATTTTTGTCACACCTGGCAAAAATGATGGCTATCTTGGATTTCTCATCAATTTGTTGGGGTTTTTTTTGCAAGAATGATAAATTTGCCAGATATTTATAACATCATTTGGTATACTGGTACTTTGATGACCAAATAGCCCTTGAAATAAGCTCTTCTTTGGCTGTAATATAGGGATATTGTAATGCAGTCCCAGTGTTTAGGCATTGTACCTATTTTAAAGAATGTTAAAAAATTGAATTAAGTATATACTGTTATATATGATCAATGGCATGATATAACAACTTTTGTTTCTGTCATCAGTAATGGAATAATGTTCAAAAGATGATGGTTACTTAAGACAGTACTAGATATCTCCCTTATCAATTTGCATATACAGTGTCAGAATTCACCCAAACTGTTTCATGTAGCAAACAAAAAACATGTATGTTCTTAGATATTTATTCAGTTCTCTTTTTATGATATATAATGGATTAAAGATATATATGTAATTAATAAAAATATTTGGTATTTTATAAAAAAATTAAAATGAGGTCTTTATGATAGTAATTATGATGTGACAACTTAACGTTATGATATCTGTAAGACATACTCTATGTAAGTTATAATACATATATACAAGTAATCTTATGTCTTTGACATAGTATCTCATAATTTGCGAGTTTCAATGTCAAAAGGGAACATTTTGTCAAATTTTTAAAAATGTTCATATATTGTTTCAATAAATAATAACTGTGGTCGTCATTTCCGGATTGAAAGTTAGGGACCAAGAGGGTAAAACATAAAATGGTATGACATGAGGTATCTGTATACATAGTTTTGTCTGCATGATGGACATTTTCATGTGATATAGCACATAACTATCAGTTATATAAAATCAGTACACATATATGGAAAAGCAACTTAAACAAAAACAGTTGCCAGATATATGTCGCTACTTAAACAAAAAAACAGTGTGTTAAGTTCATCAAAATAAGCCAAACAATTTCTACGAAAAGGCAATTTCAGAGTAACGGTGAAAATGTAAAATTGAAATTCAAGAAGTACAAGAGGGCAAAGATTGCCTTATACTGCTACTTTAATGTTTGAATAATGCAAGTCAAATCCAAATACAAATTTTTTGGAGAATTTTATGTAAGTTTTATGAATGATGCTAAAGACCACGCTAATGTGATAAAAATCTGAAATACAAACTTTTGACTTGTACAGTCGTGACATCACTGGGGTGTTACTAAAGTAATCGTGCCCACTATTAAAGTTGACAGGGAACTAAAATGGAAATTAACATGCCAAGTTTCGTAACTTGAACTTGAAAAAAATCTTCTTGTCTGAAACCACAAGACCTAGGCCTTTGATGTTTGGTATGTAGCAGTGCCTTGTGGTTTTCTACCAAGATTGTTCAAATTATGCCCCTTGGGTGAAAAGAGGTCCCCGGGAGTCCCAAATTTTACATAGACTTATATAGGAAAAAAAATCTTCTTGTGTGAAACTGCAAGGCCTAGGCTTTTCATTTTTGGTATGTTGCATTGCCTAGTGGTCCTTTACCAAGATTGTTCAAATTATGTCTCTTGGGTAAAGAGGCCCTTACATAGACTTATGTAAGAACAAAATTTTAAAAATCTTCTTGACTGAAAGTTCAAGGCCTAGGCTTTTGATATACAGTATGTAGCATTGCCTAGTGGCTCTCTAACAAGATTGTTCAAATTATGCCCCTGGGGTGAAAAGAGGCCCCGCCCTGAGGGTCACATAGTTTTTATACGAGTTTTATAGGAAAAAATACTTCAAAAATATCTGATCATATTTCCTAGACTGTTTAATTATAATTAAAACTGACTTTTAGTGACCATGATTGTGACCTACTGACCTACCCTCTTGTTTTTAGCTCACCTGAATATGGGTCATGTAGGGACAAAAACCAGGTCACCCGGTCATATTAAAGAAAAACTTTGTATGCGATAGAGGCTGCATTTTATACTGAATATTCATAAAATTTAGTCAAAATGATTACCTTGATGATATCTAGGTCAAGCTAGAATATGGGTCATCTGTGGTCAAAAACTAGGTCACTGAGTCAAATCAAAGAAAAACCTCATGTATGCGATACAGACTGTGTTTTTCAATTGATCTTCATGAAATTTGGCCAGAATGATAGCCTTGGTGAAATTAAGGTCAAGTTTGAATATGGGTCATCTGGGGTCAAAAACTAGGTTGTTGGGGGAAAAAAACAAAAAAACGTTTCGTATGTGATAGAGGCTGTATTTTTCAGTTGTGGTTCATGAAATTTGGTAAGAATGATTTCCTTGATCAAATCTAGGTCAAATTTGAAAGTAGGTCATCTTCGCTCAAAAACTAGGTCACTAGGTCAAATTGAAGTTAGTACTTGTTTACACTTGAGACCACATTTTTGGTACAATCTTAATGAAAATTGGTCAGAATATTTGCTTCCATGAAATCACTAAGTCAACCATGTTTACATTGTTATGGTGTGATCTCAGGTGAGCGACCTATGGCCATCTTTGCCCTTTTGTTTAAGATACAGCCTTAAAATTTGGATGACATGTACAGTTGTGCACACCGATCTTAAAACTGATTTTCAGTGACCTTGAATGTGACCTACTGACCTACCTTCTTGTTTTTGTGCCCCCCCCACCCCGAGTGGTGGGGGCATATAGATTTGGTCTTATCCGTCCGTCCGTCTGTCCATCCGTCCGTCCGAAGTTCGTGACGCGCCTAGCTTGAAAAGTATTTGATATAAATTGATGAAACCTTGCATGAGTCTTTATCATGATATGAACTTGCGCATCTCCTATTTTTCGTCTGGCTCCACCCCCTATTGTCAGAGTTATGGCCCCTGAAATAGTCAAAAATGCACATTTTCACCTTGTGACACGCCTAGCTCAAAAAAGTATTTGATATAGATTCATGAAACCTTGCATGAGTCTTAATCATGATATGAACTTGCGCACCTCCTATTTTTCATCTGGCTCCGCCCTCTATTTTCAGAGTTATGGCCCCTGAAATAGTCAAAAATGCACATTTTCACCTTGTGACATGTCTAGCTCAAAAAGTATTTGATATACATTCATGAAACCTTGCACGAGTCTTAATCATGATATGAACTTGCGCACCTCCTATTTTTTATCTGGCTCCACCCCCTATTTTCAGAGTTATGGCCCCTGAAATAGTCAAAAATACACATTTTCACCTTGTGACACACCTAGCTCAAAAAGTATTTGATATAGATTCATGAAACCTTGCACGAGTCTTAATCATGATATGAACTTGTGCACCTCCTATTTTTCATTTGGGTCTGCCCCCAATTTTCAGAGTTATGGCCCCTGAAGTACTGTAGTCAAAAATGCACATTTTCACCTTCTGACATGCCTAGCTCAAAAAGTATTTGATGTAGATTCATGAAACCTTGCATGAGTCTTAATCATGATATGAACTTGTGCACCTCCTATTTTTGATTTGGGTCCGCCCCCTATTTTCAGAGTTATGGCCCCTGATGTACATTTTCACCTTGTGACACACCTAGCTCAAAAAGTATTTAATATAAATGGTTGAAAACTCGCATAAGTCTTTATCATGATATAAACTTGCACACCTCTAATTTTTTGGCTGGCTCCACCCCTTATTTTTAAAGTTATGGCCCCTGAAATAGTAAAAAAAGGCACTTTTTCACCTAATTATATACCTAGCTCAAAAAGTATTTGATGTAAATTCAGGAAACCTTGCTGGAGTCTTTATCGTGATGTGACCTTGCACACTTGGCATTCTTCTTGAGAATCTTCGCTCTTATTACAGAGTTATGGCCCTTGAAATAGCCAAAATAGTGGATTTTTTGTTTGTGATGCTCATAGCTCAAAAAGTATAGGGCGTAGAATAATGAATCCTTTTCATAAAATGTTTGTTTAGGCTATACCCCATTACGCCTGCAAACATTTGAATTATTGCCACTTATTTGTGACAAATGTACCAGTGGGGGGCACACCCTGTGTCCTACAGACACATTCTAGTTTAAGATACAGCTTTGAAATTTGAATGACATAGTTTTGCATGCCGATCTTTAAACAGACTTTCAGTGACCATCAGTGTAACCTACTGACCTACTTTCTTGTTTTCTAAGCTACAGCAAAAGGATTTGGACCACCTGTAATATTTTTTTTGCAAATTTCAAAAGTAATCTTGCATAATCTTTACCTTGACCCACTCTCCTAATTTTCTTGTTTTTAAAGCTTTAGCTAAGAAATTTTTCAAGCTAACAGCTCTACTCAGGTGAGCGATATAGAGACATCATGACCCTCTTGTTGATTTCTCTTCCCCCCCCCCCCCCCCCCCCCCCACCAACCCCGAAAAAAAAAAAGGAACCAAAAATGTACGAACTGCTGAAGGGTACCATGGTTTTCATATTTGTGGTGGTTTTCCAAGGTGAAGTAACTCTCGTGGCCAATTATTCCGATGCTAACTCGTTACTGGACCCATACAATGACTTTATTTTGGGCAGTCTAGATCTTAAAGCGCTGAATGATCGTGGCGAAACCGGCTGTATACAAGCGTTCGTTGGTTGATCTAAAGTTGGGTCATCACAAACGCAGGTACATCCAGCTACTAAATAAAATGTTGATAACATGTAATATGAGAGTAAAAAAATAGGTCTACAAGTTTGTTTTTCCTTTATTCTGTTTTTGCTGTTTGTCTTGACTTATACTCAGGGGTTCGATTTATATATAAATAGCTGTCATTTTGAATATAAAAGGCTTGATTATGTGAGTTTAAACTGAATATATCTCGTGTTGATAAAAAGGACCCTTCAGCTGAAATCCTAGGAGTCTGTATGTACACTTTTGTTAATTTTCAAGAGTCAAAATCCCTACTCTCGGGTCAAATGGAACCCCTGCGTACAGTTGTTTTAAAGATAAAATTTTGAAAATAAAATTCCCGCCTTCTCCGACTCCCCCCTTTTTAAACAAAATTTGGATGATAATCTAGCAACTAGTTTATTATAGCCGTATCTTTGTGATTACTTGATGGATTTATTTAAAACTTGAAATATTTATTCCTCATCATCCACATCTTATGGCACAAGAGCCATAACTCTCACACCAATATTTCATGAATAATCCCGCCTTTTTACTTAAAATTTCAGGTTTGATGCACTTTCACTTTATCTCAGTTAATACTGAATGAATTAGATTCAAAGTGAAAGTAGTTGTTCCGCATCATCTCCCACATCATATGTCACAAGATCCATAACTCTGGTACCAGTATTTAATGAATAATCCCCTCTCAGTTTACTTAGAATTTCAGGTAAAAGGTTTGATGCACTTTCATTTTATCTCAGTTATTACTAAATTTGATTTAAACTTAAAATAGTTGTTCAACATCATCACGCATGTCATATGACACAAGGGCAATAACCTATGCACCAATATTTCATGAATTATCTCCCTTTTTACTTAGAATTTTAGGTTAATGTTTTCGAGCACTTTTACTCAGTTATTACTAAATGGATTTGATTCAAACTGAAAAAGTTTGCCAGAAGCGGATCACCAGTACCATCTTCAAAAAAGTTTTGAAACATCCCTTATGCATGAAACTGGATGTAAATATGAAGCATTCTCTTCCTGTTATAATGCAACATCTTTTTCACACAATTCCTGAAACTGCAGTATGGGGTGAATAGAACATTTAAAACTATTTACTTCTATATCATTTTTTTTTTGAACAATTTTGTTAACTTTTAACTCTGTTGCACACCTGTTAGTTACACAATTATTTTAGCTTTTGGTAAAACTCGACTCTTGTTTGTATTTCATACAGAGTCACCAATATCTTCTAATACTTCCTAAATAGTTTCAAATTATGTTTCAGCTTTTCCATATGAAACTTTTTTATGCCCCCAAAGGGAGGCATATTAGTTTTCAACTGTCCGTTCGTTCGTTAGTCACAACATTAACTTTTTGCATGAAGGCACTTTACTCGCGAACCACTGCACCCAGGACCTTCAAACTTCACACGCTGATAGTACTCATTGAGTACACGACCTGTACCGATTTTGGGGTCACCAGGTCAAAGGTCAAGGTCACAGTGGCCAATGTTAACTTTTTGCATGAAGGCACTTTACTCGCGAACCACTGCACCCAGGACCTTCAAACTTCACTTGCTGAAAGTACTCATCGAGTACACAATCCCTACTGACTTTGGTGTCACCAGGTCAAAGGTCAAGGTCACAGGGGCCAACGTTAACTTTTTGCATGAAGGCACTTTAATCGCGAACCACTGCACCCAGGACCTTCAAACTTCACATGTTGATAGTACTTATTGAGTACACGACCCGTACTAACTTTGGGGTCACCAGGTCAAAGGTCAAGATCACAGGGGCTAATGTTAACTTTTTGCATGAAGGCACTTTACTCGCGAACCACTGCACCCAGGACCTTCAAACTTCACATGCTAATAGTACTTATTGAGTACACGACCCTTACTGATTTTGGGGTCACCAGGTCAAAGATCAAGGTCACAGGGTCCAACGTTAACTTTTTGCATGAAGGCACTTTAATTGCGAACCACTGCACCCAGGACCTTCAAACTTCACATGCTGATAGTACTTATTGAGTACACGACCCCTACTAACTTTGGGGTCACCAGGTCAAAGGTCAAGATCACAGGGGCCAATGATAACTTTTTGCATGAAGGCACTTTAATTGCGAACCACTGCACCCAGGACCTTCAAACTTCACATGCTAATAGTACTTATTGAGTACACGACCCCTATTGACTTTGGGGTCACCAGGTCAAAGGTCAAGGTCACCAGGTCAAAGGTCAAGGCGCTACGGGGGCATTTGTCACCATAAGTGACAGCTCTTGTTAAGTCCTAAAGTAAATGTCCGACAGTTGTTGCATCCCTCTGTCTTGTAATAACTGATGAATTTGAAATTTCTTCATACATTTGCATCTTTTATATAATGCCCAATTCAGTCTGAAAATTTCTAATTGATTTTTCTCACGGGTGTTCATCCAACTAATAGTCTTGTTAACATTATATTTGCCTTGTCAGAATGTTTGTTTGTACATTTTATGGCAGGTTTGAAATTGGGTCACCTATGTATTTGATTTATTTCTTTATGTAAAGTCTTGTAAATAATCGTTAACGCCCAAGGTATTGCATTTTTGACATGATCTTTTAAATCTAGAATTTTTTATGCATGGATGGATATTCAAGTAACTATTCATCAAAAAACACACTAACGTCATGTTGCGTTTAACCTCTACCTCAAAAGGTCAGTTTTCAGGATTAGTTTTTAGATTAATTATAATATTTTTTGTTTGAGGTAAGAAATCAGTGATATGAAATAATACAATGGACGACTTTTGATTTGGCATCACCTTGGGTACTTAAGTTTGGTCTTGGCAACCTTCACATTGTGAGCGACTTGAAGCCATCATGGCTTTAATTCATTTTACATGACATGCTAATTAGCTGTGGCAAGTAAATCTGTGCGCTGTTGATTGTTAATTAAATAAACATTATATTTAGTTGATTGTTAATTAAATAAACATTATATTCTTACTAAACTGTGTTGTTGAACATTTGTTCAAATCCTTTGAAATAAATTTCGTTGAAATTCCTGTTCTATTTCTGCAGACAAAATGCAGGGTTTTTTATGAACCAAAGGTTTACTCTTCGTCTAAAGTCAACATGCAACCTCATCATATCTTCTCTTTTAAAACATCTGGTCACAACTACACCAAATTTTGTCATGAAGCCATTGTTGAGAGTTCTAGAGGCTAGTGACAATTAAAAACTTTTAAGTGACTTCTGATCTGTTTTATGGATGTTTAAAAAAATTGAGAAGGAAGCATTTCTCAGACTCAAGTTTGTTCAAATGGGTTGATTAACTCCTGTTGGAAGCCACTGTAGCTAAAAATGAAATGCGTTAGAAATTACTGATGGAAATGTCTTAAAAGTATGTAACCGTTTGCATAAGCGTAATTCAATTTAACCTAAAAATATCGTCGAGAAATCCTCTGCATTTTTTGCATAAGCGTAATTCAATCTAACCTGAAAATATCGTCTAGAAATCCTTTGCATTTTTCTCTGATTCTTGTATAACACGATCACCCCAAGCGAAAGTAGAACCAACAGCTTGGAGTCTCTTATTTGCATATAAAATTTGGGCTCTTGGAATGTAACATGAAGCAGTTGGCTCCATTACCTGCCCTTTGGGAAGTAGTTCAAATAATGCCTATGCTCTACGCCTTCCTGAATAAATATTCCAACATTTCAAGATATTATTTTTTACGTGCTCAGTAGTTATGTTTTCGGCAGAAGGTTCATTGATTTGCCTATTTTCTTACCCAGGTTATTTTACTTCCGTGATCGTATGCTGACGTTCGCCTTTTTTTCCATAAAGTAGTGTTTTGTCATTTCCTCTGCAGGGTTCTAGCCAGGATTTTCTGAAGGCATGTTGCAGAAGGATATTTTGTGACGAGCAAAGGGGTGGGTGCGGGAGGGGTGTCCCCTCCTGTATGAGGGGTATGGGGATCACCCCAGAAAATGTTGTGTTACTACAACTCATTTTGGTGCATTCTGGTGCATTTCAGAGTGAAACAAGAGCTGTCACTAATGGTGACAAATGCCCCCGCAGCACCTTGACCTTTGACCTGGTGACCCAAAAGTCAGTAGGGGAGGTGTACTCATAAAGTACTATCAGCAAGTGAAGTTTGAAGGTCCTGGGTGAAGTGGTTCGCGAGTAAAGTGCCTTCATGCAAAAAGTTAACACTGACCCCTGTGACGTTGACCTTTGACCTGGTGACCCCAATGTTAGTAGGAGTGGTGTACTCGAATAAGTACTATCAGCATGTGAAGTTTGAAGGTCCTGGGTGCAGTGGTTCACGAGTAAAGTGCCTTCATGCAAAAAGTTAACGTTGGCCCCTGTGACCTTGACTTTTGACCCGGTGACCCCAAAGTCAGTAGGGGTGGTGTACTCGATAAGTACTATCAGCATGTGAAGTTTGAAGGTCCTGGGTGCAGTGGTTCGCGAGTAAAGTGCCTTCATGCAAAAAGTTAACATTGACCCCTGTGACCTTGACCTTTGACATGGTGACCCCATAGTCAGTAGGGCTGGTGTATTCAATAAGTACTATCAGCATGTGAAGTTTTGAAGGTCCTGGGTGCAGTGGTTCGCGAGTAAAGTGCCTTCATGCAAAAAGTTAACGTTAGCCTCTGTGACTGTGACCTTTGACCTGGTGACCCCAAAGTCAGTAAGGGTGGTGTACTCAATAAGTACTATCAGCATGTGAAGTTTGATAGTCCTGGGTCAGAGGTTCGGGAGTAAAGTGCCTTCATGCAAAAAGTTAACGTTGGTCTCTGTGACCTTGACCTTTGACCTGGTGACCCCAAAGTCAGTAGGGGTGGTGTACTCAATAAGTACTATCAGCGTGTGAAGTTTGAAGGTCCTGGGTGCAGTGGTTCGCGAGTAAAGTGCCTTCATGCAAAAAGTTAACGTTGGCCTCTGTGATCTTGACCTTTGACCTGGTGACCCCAAAGTCAGTAGGGGTGGTGTACTCAATAAGTACTATCAGCATGTGAAGTTTGAAGGTCCTGGGTGCAGTGGTTCGCGAGTAAAGTGCCTTCATGCAAAAAGTTAACGTTGTGACTAACGAACGAACTAACGGACGGACAGTTGAAAACTAATATGCCTCCCTTCGGGGGCATAAAAAACATAGTGGTATTTTCAGTGATTAATAAGCATCATTTACATGTACAACAAGAAAAGATATTAGGTCATAAAAATCCTAAGGAGTTTATTTGCTGAGTGACAATTAAAAGTTCATCAATTTTAAGTTGCTAAAAATGTTCATTTACTATTTATTGTACATAAAACAACACAATTTTAGCACTGCATACAGATCTATTTGTATTTTAAAGTTTATGACTTCTATTCCTGAGGAGTTCATTTGCTGAAAACTTATCCATTTTAAGTTTTTGAAAATGTCAACTATTTGTTGTACATACATGTAAAACAACACAATCAGAGACTGTCATCCAGGGAAACTAAGTTTCCATTTTGGATCATTGTCCGATTTCCTTTGGCCATTTGGCATGGCTGGGAGGGATTCTGAAATTGTGACCGTGACCGAGTGGTTAAGGTCGCCGGCTCAAATCACTTGCCCCTCATCGAGCCTCACTCATGGCGTTGAATTCTTCATGTGAGGTTCATCATGTGAGGAAGCCATCCAGCTGGCTTACGGAAGGTCGGTGGTTCTACCAAAGTGTCCGTTCGTGATGAAATAATGCACGAAGGGTATTTCAAACTTTTCTCTACAAGTTCTATTTTGAAAGTGACGACAGAAAACATCAATTCTTGCATTGTCTTTTCGATATTCCGCCCGCGAAAAAAGGTCTCATACATGTGAAAAACATTAATATTACAGCGATAATTGTTCAAAAGCATTTTACCGTGTTGCACAATTTTTGACTTAATTCCTTACATTGTCTTTCCTTGATTGCGAAAAACATTCGGACGATAATTGTTGAATCATCTGTCATTATATCTAATGACATGTATAATCTTAAAACTGGCGAAAACAGTCACTTTCATGTACACATCACAAGATACCGCCTGTCAAAGGATTATAAGGCGGAGCTACGATGAAATTTACGTCACACGTTCCACATATAGGAAGCTGTCATTGGTTTATCGGTTATCTTAACTGGCATCGCTTTACCTAAACTATTGGGTAAGCACGTGGAAGCTTTTCGAATACACTATCGGATTAATCGGGGTGTATATTGGGATGAATTTACGACATGTCGCTTCGGCAATTAAGGGATGACGGCGGAAATAAGGGATGTCGAATATACAACTCAAAGTCTGAAGGCATGTCGCATGCGACAGACGATAATAGCCTGGCGAGAACCCTGCTCTGTATGCACATTGGTTCTTGTTTCATGTCTATATAACAAATGAGAGATTTCATTGCTATGATTGCTTAGGAAATTACACACATTGGTTAAATATTTTCATCTGGTTATCAAGTTTGTGATCGGTATAGAAACATGAATTCCATGTAAAACGGAAATAACCGTCCGCTGCAAATAGGCATTACAAGTCAGAGGGTATAAAAGTTTACCAGATAGAGACTGTATTATTAGAGATGTTTACGCGAAGACCAATGTGAAGATGGACAATGGATTATCATCTTATGGTGGCATATTTCTGCCAACCACATACCCACTTATATATCTCGAAATTTTTCGTAAAATTGTCACTTATTCAGTTATTATCTGGCAAATGATAAAACGGCGTGTTATCCGCTTAAGCGGAAGGTCTTTTTGATTTAAACATATATTTTATTCCTTCCTTTTTGTGACAACATATACAATGTACATATACAGAAAATATACAAAACATTCAAAGAAAGGTAAAAGGGTTGGACCACAAGTTCATATAACATTAGTAGTTCGGTCCGTCCCCGAAGGTATATATAAAGGAAAATTTTATATTATAGATTGCATTGTATTCTTATGAAAAATGACAAAATGTAATTGGAAGAGAACGAAGTTAAGCGAAATGAATAACAACAATGTTGGAGAAGAAGTAGAATGACTTAACTGTAGAAATTAAAAGAAAGCTAGATAGATGATAATATAAGAAGAGGGAGAGTCCAGAGTCTTCCAAGGGTCGTAACTTGATGTGTGAGGTACAACTGCGTGAAGTTTATATACTAAAGTAATATGGCAGCAATCAGATATCTTAACGAAAACGATTTGTATGTTTGATATATTTTTGTACTTCTAAAAATATTAGTGAATTTTCTTCTTCAGTATAATTTTCATCTCCAAACAAAAGAGTACGCGTATTCAGTGGATGAAAAATACGTGTGGCGTTTAGAAGTTGTATTCTTTGTAAAGCATAATGTCTACATTTAAAGAGAAAATGTTCGGCATCTTCAGTCACATGCAGCATTGTCTCTCAAATGATTTTTATATAAATCAGCATTTAAATTACTGCATTCATTACGCATTTGAGCATGGTAAACCGAGTACAGCCTTTCGCCAATACAAAAATATGTAGGTACAAATGGAGGTTTGTATTTTAGTTTGTTTTGATTTAAAAATATGAATTGTGGATGACTCTTATATCGGATTCTAAACCGTTCCATAAAGAAGAAGCTGATGGAATAACGAGTTAGCAAAGATTTGCGTTCGACGAGCAACTGTTATATAATCATTCCTGTTTCTTAGAAGCAACTGTATCTGGAATAAGATTTAATAGATAGTCCGGTAATGTACGATGCTTAGCTTTATACATGGTAACAAGTTTCTGAATGTTTCGTCTATCGGACAGAGATACCCAACCAATTTCATTAATAAGACGCCCGATAGAAACAGACCTCGTAAGACCTGTGACAATACGTGCAGCCTCATACTGGAGTTTTTCAAGAGAATGTTTTTCGTAATCTGCACGGCCATCCCAGACTATTGATGCGTATTCTAGAGCAGGTCTCATGTAGGATATATAAATCTGATTTAACATATTTCTTTTTAGTTTGAACTTTAATGCTCTCATTGACGCTAGAATTTTTGAGGCAGATAAAAGTATATTATTGATATGATCGTGCCATTTACCATCTAATCTAAAAGTAACTCCTAAATGTTTATGACTGTCAACATAATCAAAAAGAACATTATCAAAGTAAAGAGAAGGTTTAGTAACTTCAGATCCGAGAGTAAAAAAAATACCACTTCTGTTTTGTTCCGATTAAAAGTTACTAACCAACGCTTGGACCATTCAGCGTATTTTATTTAAGTCGTCATTTAATGTACTTTCCATAGAAGCAATATCAGAGGTGGAAACTGCGAGAGAACTGTCGTCTGCAAAGAGCCGTGTTACACTAACAAGGTTGTCTGCAATGTCACTGACATAGGTTAGAAATAATAAGGGCCCAAGTACAGAGCCCTGTGGAACACCTGCAGTGACATACTTACAATCAGAATATGAAGAACCTACAAATACCTTTCGATTGCGATTACTTAAATAATCTTGAATCCATTGCAAACTGTGTCCATTAATTCCTTTTTGTTTTAATTTAAAAAGTAATCAATCATGCCAGACACGTTCGAAGGCTTTTGAAATGTCGCTAAAAACCATACATGTTGGGATTTTATTATCGAAGGAGTAACAGATTTGGTGATAAATGTCTTACAGCTGATATACAGTAGAGTGCCCTGGTAAAAAACCTGACTGCCTTTCGTAAATTAACTTATTAGCAAATAGATGATTGTAAATGTGTTTAAACATAACTCTTTCCATAACCTTACCAACGCAGCTGATTAAAGATATAGGTCTAAAGTTTGAAGGACTATTTTTATCACCTTTCTTAAAAAGCGGCATAACTATGGCCGATTTCCTGATTGCGGGATATTTTCTTTCGGATAATGACCTATTAAAGAGAATACACAATGGCTTACCAATTGAGTTTTTACGTTCTTTTAACATTCTGTGACTTATTTCATCGGGCCCAGATGATTTATTTAAAACGAGAGAAGATTAGATATCAATAATTTCTTGTTCATGAATATAAAAATCCTGTAAGACGTTATCAGTTTTTGGGAGAAATTCTGGAAGGTTTGTTCGTGAGTCATCAACTGTAGATATAGATACAAAGTAATCATTTAAACAATTCGCGTTTTCGGTATCTGACGTATAAATTACATCATTGCCATCGATATCAACATTTAATGGTGGTATAATTTCACAGTTTTTGTTGTCTTTTACTAACTGTTTAACTGTTTTCCAATACGATCTTGGATTATTATACATACTGTCACTTAATGTAGATTCTAAGTCATTATAGTATTTTTGTTTAGCATGTGTTTTAAGATTGTTTACTTTATTCCGAAGTTGTTTATAAACGTTCCAGTCATTAATTTTACCTGATCTTATAGCTATAGATTTTTGACGGTCTCTTTTACGGGAAGTACGACAGATGAATGAGTCGTACCATGGTCTATCCTTTGGCCTTATCGTTACATAGTTGGACGGAATACAGAGTTTTGCTAGTTCCATACATTTAATATTAAAATTTTCGGAAGCCTTATCGGTTGTGTTTAAATCAAGAAATGACCAATTAGTTGCAATGATCAAGTCGTTCGGTTTATCGAAATCTGCACGGTTATAATACCATACTAGTCTTTTATAAGGAACAGATGGGGGTAACTTAAACTTCATGTAGATAAAAGTGCCAAAATGGTCACTTATATACCTCGGGGTATGAAAAATACAGGAATGTAAAAGTAAATCCGCATCAGAGATGGCAATAGGGTCGATTAATGTTGATGAATTAGCTGAAACCCTTGTTGGTTCTGAAATAATATTATACATATTGTTTAATAAGAGGACGTCTCGAAATTTATGATTACTGGAGTTAAGCTGGTCTTCATTAATGTCCCCTACTAACAGAATTTTATCACATTTTTGAAATGCATTTTCAAGACAAATATTTAGCCTGTCCCAAAATTCAACACCTGTGTTTGGTGGTCTATATATATTTGCAATTAAGTATTTTTCATTTCGGCATTTTATTTCAATCCAAAGAGATTCCGGTAAGTTATTTTCTAACTCAATTAATCTTTTAGATATTAAATGATCCTTTAATAACGTATACTAAAAGTCCACCCGAGTGACATGTATTTATAATAGCAACAATCACTGATTTTGAAAAATGCCAAAATACATGTGAAACCATACATTTTCTGGTAGATAGGACCAAACCATTCACAAAAATGTATACTTTTAATACTTTTTGTCAAAACACTTTCAGTTTAATAGTTTAAGAACATCAAAAATTTCAGTTAAAAAAGGGGCCATTTTTCCATTTTACAAAAAAGTTGACCTGGGTTTAATTTTCCATCCCAGAAATGATTTTTAGCACAATAGTCAATTCCAACAGGTTCTACATACATCTCTGACCTGTTTTGTAGCTTGAACTTTAACTTCCAGGTTGTTGTGCCACCACTATATGGAGTCTAAGTATGTTACTTCACATCAAAAATACCTGAAAATATAAAAAAATATATATATTAAGTTAGTTTCATTACTTATAAGATTATTATATGATGCTGCAGTAAAGTTTTATGTATATGTACTTGAAGCATTTCAGTTTACCAAGAGAGGAAAGATATGCCATCAAGAAATTGACAGAATATGAGTTTGGAGGATATAAATTTACCCCACCCACTTTCAGTAATAGTGTTTACAAAAGTACAAAAGTTATGTTGAGAAAAAGAGAGTTGTTAAGCATTTAAGATATATGAATATGTTAGATACCTACACAAAATAAACTCATTTTAGTAAAGATAAGAGGCTGAAGAAAAAAACATAATGAAAAAAAGCTTTGTGATGAAAATGTAGGGGAGGGGGGGGGGGGGGGGTGTGAAATGACAGTTTATGGATACATGTCTTAACACATTTGCAACCAGTGCAGAACCAGATCAGCCTACACATCTGTACAATCTGATCAGGATCTCCACAGTTTATTTTGACTGAGAAGCAACCAATGAAGATCCTGATCAAACTGCACAGATCGTCAAATGCATTTAAACATGTATCCATTGGTTAGAAAGTTTAAAAACTTTGCATTCTTATTGATATGATTAGCTTCCAACTGTCTTAAACTAATTAAACAATGCGTATGCAACCTTCATGATGTCTAAAATAAGCCTGACTGCAATGAACAGTTAGTGTAAGCCTTGTAATTTTATCTTCTTTGGCACCAAACAACTGTACATCTTATATACAAAAGATGAAGATAACTTCCAGGATATTTTTACAAGGCTATTGTGATTCAAATATGTAGCCATGAACAGCAAAATAACATGCAAGTCTAGCAGCCATACATGAGAGTTAACAGGAGTGGAGAGTGTAATGACAAATGACCAAATGTGTTACTTCAAGTGACAATTAAGCAAGAAAAATTTTGAATGATATTTGATTTGCTTACTGACATAGATGTGTTATTTTATGCATATAAATAATAAACTTATTCCAATGGAAAAAGGTGGAAAGAAGTGGAAGTCGTTTTACACTCTCCTACATACTCTCTTAATCTAAGCTGAAACCAACAGTGAACAGATGAAATGAGCTACAGCAAAGCGGATTAACTCTGAGCAGCGCTTACATGAAAATAATACAGTATATGCCAACACCAGTCTCCATGAAAAAATCTGAAATACTCAAGTAGACCTTCACAGATCTTAATTTTCACAGTATAAAATAAGTACATGATTCTGCAAAAACAGTCTAGAATTCAACTGGTTTAACTTGTATCTTCTGTAATTAATCTATCAACAACTGTAAATCACCCTGCTCATAATCTTCACATAAATTATATGCATAAATAGCATCATCTTCTTCATACTTTACATTGTACCAATCACCAAATCCTGGTACAACAGATATTTCATATCCTTTATATTCCTTGCCATCACTGAATTTATGCTTAATATGTTTACCAACCAGTAGGGGGATTCCTTCTTGCTGTTTTTCTGTTGTTGTGCCATGTACACAATCTTGGATCAAAGTTATCACATTCCGTTTTAATTCCTCAATCGTTAACACACAATATTTTCCATCTGGACCCTTCCTTGAAAAGTTGTACACTTTTGGATCACGGTGTTTTTGCTTTAAAACAGTTTTGCGGAACCTCAATTGTGATTTCAGTGCTTCTCGTCTGTCATGTTCTGTGTTTAGTCTCTGTAAGGCTTCATTCAGCTGTGCTTCACTTTGCCATAATCCATAGAAACAAACAGCATTTCTCATTTTCTCCAAGTCCTGTAATATTTTCCTTCCTATTTCCTCAAGTTTTCGTCTTCGCTCTTCCTGTATTTCAAGTCTTTTTGCTTCAATTTCTTTCAATCTTATTTTGAACTGATTCCTGACTGCTTTCCCCTCTGTTCTTGCATTATTCAAAAGTTGCTCTCTTTCATTCTCTTCTAAAGCTGAAAGCCACTCTCTTGTTTTATTGTGTGAATACAGTAAGTAAGATTCATTAGTGAGTAAAGTTGCATTTGGTCTATAACGCAGTAACTGATCCAACTGCCCAAACACAAATTCTGGTAACTTGTTGTGTTTCATGACCGACTTTGTGTCTGCTATGACTTGTTCTGCTGGGTTAAAAAAATTTCCACTTGGCAGATGGTCAGAAATCATGCGATGTAGCAGTTCAGACATAGACAGGAAAAGTGCTTGCAACATGGGTGTCAGTATTTCGTCCAAAGTATTATTGTCTTCTAGCAAAGCTCGTGATTCTTCGTCTTGCTTCATGACAGTGTTAAATGGACTTGCTTCTCCTCTGATAAACTTAGCAATTAAATCAATATCATTTGCTCCTCTAGTCAGGAAGTCTACCAGTTCCTTATAATATATATTCATTTCAAGTATATGACCTGGCGCCTCCAGAAGTTTCCACAGTGGACCAGTTATAAGCTTTGAGATCAGTCCAAATGCCTTCTACCCTGCTAAGAGGAGGTCTTCTTTTATGTCCAATGTGACAGCTTTTAATAAATCATTGCTAGTTCCGTGGACTGTATCCAGAAAATCTGATATTTGTTGACGGTGGTAATAAATGGCTGAGGCTAAGCTAAAAACAAGATTAAACCGGTTATGTTTGAATCTGACTATATAGTTCTTCTCATTTCTTGACTTTAGGTATGTCACCCATTGTAAACTAACACCATTTTTCTCATCTTGCCCGACTGCAAAGCACTTTGAAGAAGCTCTCATTAGACGCAGGGCCCCACTCTCATTTTTGTGGTATCTTTTAAGTTCTGGTTTCTTTGCTGAGCCTATATCTTTCCAATCTAAGTAATTGTTTTCAAACTTTTTTAGAGTACTTTCACAAGTGTCTGCCATACCTACTAATAAGTGTAGGCCACAGTAGAAATTATTCATTTTAGAACACAGTTTTCTTTCATCAACACTTAGTTTTCCCAATTTTCAACAACCTGTGACAAAATATCACTTCTGAACTGTTCTAGTAGAACATTAAAGTGTTTTTCTGTAGAAGCCCTATCAGACATTGTATCCCTAATGTTACAGAGTATAGTGTATCCAACGTCTTTATCATTAACAGCATCATGGCAGTAAGTTGTAATATCTGATATAATATCCTTGAAAGTATCCAAAGTACTTTGACCACTTTTATCCACCATCTCCCTTAAACCTAGGATAAACTTCATCAGTACTATATAGGTCTGCATACATTTGCCGTACTTCCTGGTCTCATCTGTGTACAGAGTTGTACCATCTTTCTCTTTCAGGACAGAACCAGCCTGTTTTTGTGAAACCACTAGTTTACTATCCACAATTCTGTTTACGGTAGAAGCAGATGGTGTCCTGTCAATGTTTTTACCACACAGTTTTGCGACTTCTTTTATAACAGGCCCTACCCTTTCAACGGGAACTTTCATATCTGTTAAATTCATCACACACATAACTGCATCATTTGTATACAGTTGTACATCTGGAAAATCATTTAACAGTGCATCCATATAGTCAATTGTTACATTAGCCTCAGCTAGTTCTTTTGCAGTTTGATCAGCAGCTTCAACAATGTCTTCATTTCTACGAATGGTGTCTCTTAAGGCAACTACCTCAGACTCTATCTGTTTATTTTTGTTCTTCAACTCAAATGTGGTGTTTTTCATTTCATTTACAGAAGCTTGGAATTTCGCATTTCTCACTATTTCTCTGCCTAATTTATAGTTAATCTGCTTGACATTTTTTTTCACTAGCCTTTAAGTCCTTTTTAAGTTGCTTGTTTTCATTCTCTAATAAATGTAATTTAGCTTTTTTTCACCAAATTTTTTCTCTAATCTTTCAAATTTTCTTTTAATCTGTTTTGATTTTTCACGAGTTTCAGTTAAGCTTTCTCCATTTTCCTTTATTTTTTTAAGTATTTTAACATTTGGTGTTGGTACTTCATATGAACTTTGTGAAGTTGAAGGAGCTGGTCCTGAATCACTTGTCTGAGACGGAATAACAAACCTTTCATTTAAGAAACTTAACTTTGCTGCTCCTCGTTTGTTTTTTGTTTGTTTTAAAACTCTATGAACTTTTGAGAAAAGGGCTTCCTTGTTTAAATTGTTTATATCTATGTTTACAATAGCTGAAACCCAGTTATGATAATAATCCTTAAATGTTAATTTATGGTCTATAGCAAAATGATATAAGTCCACTGCAAGGCCATTACAAAAACTGGCTTCACCGACACAAGTTATATTACTTTTATTCAGAAGAGACTCTTCAGATATGTGATGAATTTCTAAAAATGAACTCATTTTACTTTTAAAGGCTATTACTGAGGACAAGTACCATAAAACTGCATATTGCCAGATAACAGAGTTTGTGACACAAAGTTACTTTCATCCATATAACACAGAGAGTCACCTGTATAAATATTGGAACTTTTACAAAGTAATTCCCCAGTCAAAAATGTCTGGGAAGCCCTGCTGCTAGTGTTAATTGCCAATTTAATTCTTTTCGGCCCTAGACTAGATGGTTCACTCTCAAGCTGGAGACTTCCACATTGAAAAGCATATCTGTATTGTGTGTCAATGTCACTTAATTTTAATTCAGTATTTGAACCACTCTGAAATGTTTGAAATTGAGTGTCTATATCAGTTAATGTCAACATCTGACTTTCATCATCAGTAGGATCAATGTCTTTGTTATGCTGTGTCAAGTATGAAGGTGATCTTACCTTTGGTTGAGTGGTGTTGACTGTTGCTGGTGTAGAAATTGACAGCTGAGCTTGTGTTACAAACAACTGTTGATCAGTACTTGTGTTGCTCGAAATTGCTTCTGCCACAGTACACTGTTCTGTTATTGTTGACTCAAAAAATGGAGAGGGAGGCTGAGTCTCAGAACCTGGAGTGGGGGGTTGAGTCTCATCTGAATCTGAAATCTAAGTAAGACAGAAAGATTTCACATATACGTATGCAAATACATGTATATTCACATATACGTATGCAAATACATGTATATAAACTTCTACTTTTCTGGATTTTAAAATTGATTCTGTAGTTTTCTCTGCCTGCTTTGGTGCTATTTTTCTTACTTTAGTTACTTCAAAATTGTGAGTTTACAGACAACAATATTGTGTTGCATGTGCTGTGTTAATCATAAAAAGTGACATATTACTGCAGTCCTTTAGGAAGGCAAAACCTGTTCAAACCTTTATGCAGTATCAATTAAAATCAAAAATGATTTCCTTTTTTTATTTTTATGGTTTGATTTCCATTTAGACTGGCCAACTGGGCTTTCCCTTTTCCAAAATCAGACTGAACACAGACAAGGGATAACATCAGTTTTGAGGACTTTCCAGGGTATAACATCGGGTTGTCTTTAATTATAGACACCGTGTCTGCTTTTATACAGTTCCTGCCAGTACTGTTTACCCACTGACTGATCTAGGTAACTTCCACTGAACCAAACATGAGACTTTTCATAACCCTCATGTTCCTATTCATAATCATTCTTGGTTTTAGGTTAACAGCACAGTACCAGATCCCAGACTTGGTCAGCACCAGCAATATTACAGGTTTGTCAGTGAGAGTCCAAACCAAGAATGCCATTGTCAACCACACCATTAGATCTGTTAAGGGCAGGAGTAGGCCTGTCCTAGGTAAAACGACCCTGGTATTCTTACACTGCTTGTTGGTCTGTCAATGCCCAGATATTGAACTAAATCCTGGACCCAGTACTTCCAAATCGCAATACTTATGTGGTCACTGTGAAGAGGAAGTCACTTGGACCCAGAAGGGCATTCTGTGCGACACCTGTGAACAATGGTACCACACAGACTGTCAAGGTATCGGAGACAGCATGTATGATCGTCTTTCTGACTCAAGGTTTGCCTGGCACTGTCAATACTGTGGACAGGCGAACTATTCCTACTCCCTAATTGAATCCCTTGACTCCCTTAATGATAGTAACAAATACTCCCAATTAGATTATAGTTCTACCATTTTAGATGCGAGTCACCGACCAGATCGGTCAGTTAGGTCACTCTCAGATACCCCAAATTTCAAACCCTCCCCAAAAGATACTTCCACTCCCAAAACAAAGGTCAAAAAACCCTCCAAAGTCAAACATGACAAAAGCGAGAGGATAACATTCTTAATATTAACTGTAGGTCCATAAAAAATAAAATCCCAGATCTCCATCAATTAATACAACAGGTCAAACCAGATATCATCTCTTGTACGGAAACCTGGTTGAAACCAGATATCCAAACCTCTGAAATCTTCCCCAAGGACCTAAACTTCCAGGTTTTCAGGGATGATAGAACCTCAGGCCAGGGAGGAGGTGTCCTTACTGCAATCTCCAAACACCTCATTTCTCAAGAACAACCTGAACTGAAAACCAACTGCAACCTGTCCTGGGCGAAAATTACTATCAAAGGGGCCAAGGATATATACATTGGCACATACTATAAGCCCCACGAAAATGATGAGGACTCCCTCACAGAGTTATGGTCATCCTTTCTAAAGTACCCCAAGACAGTACAATTTGGTTACTCGGTGACTTCAATCTACCTGATATAGATTGGTCATCTGAGGCCCCCAAGTCCAAATGCAGATTCAAGGAAATGTATGAGGACTTCATTGATAGGATAAATTCCTTTAATCTACAGCAAATGGTCAAGATCCCAACCAGAAATGAGAATATTCTGGACCTGTTCCTCACTAACTTCCCTTCCCTAGTTCAATGTACTAAAACAATCCCTTGTCTAGGTAAATCTGACCACGACATTGTTTTCCATGAAATCAACATAAAGATAGGCCGTCCCCTCCAGCCCAAAAGGTCAATAAAATGCTTTAACAAAGCAAATTGGGATGATTTCAAAAGGGACCTATCAGAGTTTGGAAAGAAATTCGCTGATTCTGACCACTCTGACCCTGCCTCAGATTGGAATCTGTTCAAAGATGAACTAAATCGACTTAGTTCCCTACACATTCCAACTAAAACTACTAAGACACGCTGCGACCTCCCATGGTTAACTCCCAAGATCCTTAGGCAAATCCGCAAGCGTGATAAAATGTACACTAAATTGAGGAAATCCAACCAATCCCCATGTAAAAGTAACACCTTCAAAGCCCTTAAATATAGCATCCAAAAACAGCTAAGGAACTCATACTGGTCTTACCTAGAATCAGTCATATTCATGGACGATTCACAACCAGGTAAAAATAAGAAATTCTATTCCTTCATAAAACATAAGAAAACAGAAAATTGTGGTGTAGCACCTCTTAAGCATGAGGGTCTAACATATACTGACCCTGCCACCAAGGCCAATATACTAAATAGGCAATTTGAGTCGGTCTTCTCAAAACCACAACCACTCAGTTTGAAGCAACTCTGCAAAAAAGTTACTACAAACACTTCAGCACCCAACATGCCCATGATCTCCGTTACAGAAGAGGGTGTTGATAAACTCCTGCAGGGGCTCTCTCCAAACAAAGCCTCTGGCCCAGATGAACTCTCACCAAGAGTTCTAAAAGAGCTACACCACGAGATAGCGCCCATCCTTACAATTATATTTAGGTCATCCCTGGAAACTGGCTGTGTCCCGCCAGATTGGAGAAGTGCAGTTGTCGCCCCTGTTTATAAGAAAGGCCCGAAATCCAAGGCCAGTAACTACAGGCCAATATCTCTCACCTGCATAGCTTCCAAATTATTGGAACACATTCTAGTCTCCAACATCATGACACATCTTGACAATAATGACCTCTTAAGCCAGTACCAGCATGGCTTCAGATCTAAGCATAGCTGTGAATCACAACTGATCAGCTTTACACAAGAAGTTTACGACAACCTTGAGCAAGGTCAACAAACAGATGTAATAGTAATGGATTTTAGTAAAGCATTCGACAAGGTTGATCACAATAAATTGATATTTAAACTTAATGAGCTGGGTGTCCACCCTCTGGTATCACAGTGGATAAAGTCATTTCTGAAGGGTCGAACCCAAAGAGTAGTTGTAGACGGCTGCACTTCTGACACCCTGCCTGTCCTGTCCGGTGTCCCTCAGGGATCCGTCCTAGGGCCCTGTCTCTTTCTGGCTTACATTAATGACCTACCAGATTCTATTAGAAGTAAGGCAAGACTGTTTGCAGATGATACCATAGTATACCTTACAGTCAAGTCCTCATCTGATGCCCAAACACTACAAAAAGATTTGTACGCCTTGAAAAGTGGGAACAGGACTGGTCAATGGAATTCAATCCAGACAAGTGTGAGGTGCTGAGAATTACTCGCAAACGAAACCCTGTCATGTTTCCTTACACCCTGCATGACAAGGAACTGAAATCTACCGATACCGCTAAATACTTAGGTGTTACACTAACTAAAGACTTAAAAATGGTCTGAACATATTAAGACTATTTCCTCTAAAGCAAACAACTCTCTTAAATTCATCAAAAGAAATGTTCAGACAACAAACAAAAAGGTCAAAGAGAAAGCCTATAACACCTATGTCCGTCCACAACTCGAGTATTGCTCATCCATCTGGCACCCCTGGCAAAAGTCCCTCTCATACAAAGTCGAAAAAGTGCAAAGATCAGCTGCACGGTTTATCTTTAACGACTATAACTATACAAGCAGTGTAACCCAGATGATTAACACCCTAAACTGGCAAACTTTAGAACAACGGCGCATACAATCTTCTCTCATCTATTTTTACAAAATCCGAACAAATCATGTATGCGTCGACCATAACCATCTAACACCGACCAGAAACCTGAACTACCTAATTCCACAGTCCCGTACTCAATACCACATGAATTCCTTCTTCCCCCGTACAATCAGACTATGGAATGGCCTTCCCCAATATGTACAGTCCAGCCCCAGCCTCAACATATTTGCTGAGCGGCTGGCCACTGTACATCTGCAGTAACTTCCTTCACTATGTTTTTTAACTTAGCACCTGTAGTAATTTTTATTCTCTGCACCTAATGAGTTTTCTCATTTTTAACACTGCCCAGACAAGCGCCTTCCAGTCATAATCGTTAATGATTGTTGGAAGTATCATGTAGATGTAGATAGATCAGTAATAAAGTAGTATTAAATACCTATCTACAGTAAATAGAATTACCTCTACATATGACTCAACAATAAAACGAGAGGCAGGATCTCTGGCACTGTTTGAATCACAGTCACTCATTACTTAAGCAAAAGCACAACCAACAGGATAAGTCATTCTGGAAAAGAAAGCACAAAATAATTAAACTTAAAAAGTGTTAGTGGTGAGTTATTGTGCCTGGCTGAAAGTCATTCAAAGTCACACATCTTGGTGAGTCATAACCATACAACCTGGAGTTCAGCTGCCTGGTCAATGCTGCAACAAAGACATTCCAAAAGTCTTGCATTGTTTTTAATAAAATTATACATAAGTGATAATTAAACAGTTACACAGATGAACAAGGTTCTACTTTATAATAAATTTAATTGTGAATGGGCAATGCTTCAAAATTTGATTTTCAAATCAGTCATTGCCTTTGTCTGAATCCCTATCCTACATAATGCAACATATAATCTATAGGCTATTCTTTACATTCAATACCATCAATAACTGTTATTGCGTATTATCATCAGTACTTTAGTACGAACGAGTTTTGGTACGAAAAACATAGTTTTACATATGTCTTAAACTCTGTAGAAACACAAAAATATAGCAAATTCATACATGCATACAATCAATAAAACAACTTTGCATAGAAACAAACCACTGTCATAGGACAGATGACGATGTATTTGTCAATCTTTGTTTATTTCTGAAGATTTTTTCTGGAAAGAACAAACGTTTTCGTCCACTGACAAAATGGCTGACGGTGTAAATTACCTCCCCTGTCGGCCGAGCACTTGCTCAGAAAATGAGCTAAATACTGGTATATCACGTTAATATACTATCCTCAAGTGGCCCAATTCTAAAGGAACAAAGATAAAACTTTCAAAAAACCACAAAAACAGCAGCGTATATGGCCGTTTTGATGAAAAGCGCGAGCTTTGTTTTTTTCGCTCCCTATTCTCTTTACTAAATGTCAACCGTAGAAGTATAAATATGTCATATACGCCATATTTGGACTTAACCCCGCCCATTTATGCAAATTTTTCATTTGGTTAACCTTTACTTTATTCGTATAAGGTTATAACACACTAAATCGTTGTTGTTCTTTATTCTATATAAAACTGACCTATTTCCGATGACCGCAGCACACATCAGGACCCATTTTAAATTTCTGTAACTTACATTTTCTTCAAGAATATTGTCAGTGCTAACTAAAATCAAAGAAAGGGGGGGTCATTTTTGAGCAAGAAAAATAATTTCAGTAAAAACCACAAAGAAAAATCACAAAAAAAATGAGCCCAAAAAATTTTACTGGTGGTGTAGATTAATTTTCCCATAAAAATTTGTCATGTTGTTATTTCTTATAAAAATGAAAATGTCAAGCATAGATCTGTCATGTGTTTTGCAAAAAAAATGCAAAAAAAATAAGGAAATGTTTAAAGAGAAAAAAAACAAGGACTATTTGTGTCCCCATTTCCACTACCATTTTTTTCGCCCCATTTTTCTATTAGGTCTGTATGCCATAAGAAAAATTTTTTTCTTGACTGTGCCATTTCATTTGAAATGTAAAAAAAAACCAAAGCAAAAGAAATAAAAGGTTTTTAGCTTGATATCCCATTTTTCCATTTTTTTCGGCTTTTTCATTTCCCAAAAGACAAAGGTCGATTTTGTCAAAAATAGCGTCGCGACAAAATTTTTGAAGCAGTTTCCCCAAAATTCAGCCTTGTTTTGCCCTTTTTTTGACATTTTCTACTCTGATTGATAAAAATTTTAACATTAAACTTTTATAGATGTTCACTTTCCCTCTGGGCCAGAAATAGAAATCGTAGAAAAAAATAGGGTTTTTTGAAAAAAAAAACCCCAAACAGTGAAAATGTGATATTTTTGGATTTTATCCTCATTTTCAACAAAATTGCAATTAATTTGTCATTTTCTATCAAATTCTAATCAAACTAGCCCATTCCCACCATCATCTGGCCAGATTTCATTTTTTACCAATGTCATCTTATAGGTTTATAACACACTAAATGTGTTGTTCTTATTCTATATAAAAACTGACCTATTTCCGATGACCGCAGCACACATCAGGACCCATTTAAATTTCTGTAACTCATTTCTCAAGAATATTAGTAAAAAAAAAAAAAAAAAAAAAAAAAAAAAAAAAAAAAAAAAAAAAAAAAAAAAAAAAAAAAAAAAAAAAAAAAAAAAAAAAAAAAAAAAAAAAAAAAAAAAAAAAAAAAAAAAAAAAAAAAAAAAAAAAAAAAAAAAAAAAAAAAAAAAAAAAAAAAAAAAAAAAATTTTTTTTTTTTTTTTTTTTTTTTTTTTTTTTTTTTTTTTTTTTTTTTTTTTTTTTTTTTTTTTTTTTTTTTTTTTTTTTTTTTTTTTTTTTTTTTTTTTTTTTTTTTTTTTTTTTTTTTTTTTTTTTTTTTTTTTTTTTTTTTTTTTTTTTTTTTTTTTTTTTTTTTTTTTTTTTTTTTTTTTTGTAAATCCTAAAAAAGAGCCCCCAAATTATAGGGTGGTGTATGTTTAAAGTTTCCATAAAAAATTTTGCATTTTGTTTTTTTATGAAAAAAAACCTACTTTTGTCAAGCTAGATCGTCTGTGATTTTAGCAAAAAAAATTAAAAAGAAAATAAGGA
>NW_026463070.1:0-58974 GCF_021730395.1 Mercenaria mercenaria | reverse complement strand
GATCACTCCTATATACCTCCTCAAACTTGTTGGCGTTTAATGACTATTTTATTAACTCTTCAGGTAATTTCCGGAAAGTATCCAAACAGTTCATGTATTTTCAGAAGAATACAGTTCTCCATTTAAAAGTGTCTATTTCAACAAGGACCGAGTGCACCATTTGAATGAACTTTTCACAGAACCTTATAACGATTCAACAAATCAAGTCTGATACAGATCCATCGAGCGGTTCATGAGAAGAAGTCATTTAAAGGCATTTATATTTTTACAGACCAAGCCTGATGGACATTCATCAAGCGGTTAATGAGAAGAAAAGTTTTTTTTTGTTTTGGAAGTGGCTAGGGGTCCGGTGACTGGAACTTTAAACCTGGAGTCTAGAAGTCCATAAATCAATATACTTGTAGTGTTATGTCCTGTGTTTCTAATGTATTTGATAATTACTGGGGAAAGCTATAATTTGTTTTCATAAAGTTGCTTTTATTATGTAGCATTTTGTAAATACTTTGGTAAACAGCTCTCACTCGTGCTGGATATGGAAATGTCTATAGGAACGGCAGTTATGAAAATTGTTTTTCTTTTTCTCATGATGGTTCATATTTACCCATTGTAAACAAAAAGTGCAATAAAATTGTTTAAAAAGTATCTTAGGTTATCTAAGACTAACTACCTGTCGACGGCGTTCCAGAAAATAAATACTACAAGAGCTTTCTAGGTCAGTTGCTCAGCCAAGTGTGACTTACCAATTCAAAGTGTTCCTTCCCAAGACACGGAACAATCATTGTTTGTTGATGTAAATTTCTTAACATCACATTTAATGGAACTTTATCAATCGCAGTTTTGATTCGGCATGCTAAATAATGGTGGACACCGATTGGTTTAAACCACCCCTGGCAGTAATTCAGGGTTCCCACAAAGCAGAGAAAATAAAATTCCCTGACTTTTCCCTGACTTTTCACTGACCAAACTCCAATTTTCCCTGACCAAAACTTTCGCGTTCTGGGACGCTTACCCGGTCATCTATTGATTAATGTGGCCTCCATTTTCACCATCAGCCAAGCCTTACCATATTTCTTGTTATATTGATAACTAAAGGGTGTAAGGAAAGTTTGTTCCAGTTTAACAGATCGCTATATTATTTTAGTGTGATTTAACAGACAACAAGAAAGGTCCATACTATTCACTAAAAGACTACCTATGATCAAGTTTTGGATTTTTCTACTGTGTCTGTTCTGACAAATGTACAACATTTTATGAAAATTTGCCTTTATTCGTACATTTTTTGTAGAAAATGGCATTTTACACATAATTAATAGGGGTAGTCTTCTTGTATACTTAATAGCATATGTATGTTGCAATATATTTAGAAATTGTTTGTTTCCTTTTTACATTACAGTATTTGAGTTTGCATTCTACAAATATATTTAAAGATCTGACATAGAATCATTAAAAGCAGAAATGCCTGTTTATTTTTCGAAAGTTGAAAATGCAATACAGTAAAGAGTATACAGCTTTAAATGCCTCAACACATCAGTATTTAATGACTTATAAAAATCATACTTTACACATTTTTACCATACTGAATTACTTTTCCAGCTGTAGTTAACTTTACTTAAACCCTCTATATGTACAATGGTATCAGCGTTTGATTTCTTTTTTGTTTAACTTTCCATTTTTAATTGTTTCTCTATGATGCCAAATAAGTCCTAATATCCACCCTAAGTATGCAATTTGTTTGCATCTTTTCTATATCTCTTAATCTTTCAGTCTTTCTCTGTTAGCTGAATTCTAAAATATTACAGAGTAAAATTAAGATGCTGCATAGAATTCTATTAAAATAGACTTTTACTTTTAACAAAATCCACCAATAATAACCATTCAAACTTATTAAACACTGAACTTCCATAAACACTTTTGCACTTGAAAACTAGTTTTGATCTTTACTAAGAAGAGTTGACCAGAAGACTAAGGTCTATTTAGATATAAAATACCGTAATAATTCTATTTATAGCCCGGGCGTTTATTAGAAACACGGTCGGCTCAGAAGTTAGGGATGGGTGAATATTAGAGACAAATCACCAGCAAACATTCAAAATCTTGATGTAATATTTATTTTCGAACATACCGGTGACTATAAGAAAGTAATGATGTGATAGTCGTACAAAAATCGATAACGGCCGTACTAGATCGGTACTATAACCGGCCAAGCTAAACTCAGAAAATACATGATTTAAATTTAATTTATTCTGTCATGAATATAGTATCAAGTATTTTTGTTCGTGATTCTGTCATTTTCAAGCAAATTTAAACAACACCCTATTGTTTTAGATCAAAGCGCCTTGAATCCAATATTGATTAAATTTCCCTTGGTCCCTGTCTCGAAATGCCAGACTAGTGACGTGACGTAATTACGAAAAGCGCGCGCCTTTGCATTAGCACATGTTTACCTGGGTCAATATACATTACAATGTATATATGATATGTCGGCATGTGTGTTAGTTTCAGTTAAAGCAGCCATGAAAGGTTATCATATTCATAAAAATAATCATCCTTTCTGAACTATACTGACATGCATATTTGAACTTGAAAATGAATACAGTGATAGTGCTATTGTTCGTGCAAGGAATGGGCATTGAAATACTGTGTTCATATAAAATATATGGAATTAAAGACAAGAAAAGTGATGTACGATCTTACATCAGATGGGAAATAAGAAAACTCGCTGTTTAACTGATAAAAGGTAGGATTATTTTCTAAGATTCATAGGATGGGCGCTTATTAGATAACATCCTATTTTTGATTTTTTTCGAAAAAAAGGCCGTTTTTTTTTTTACAAAAAGTCGGGACTGGGCGTTTATTAGAGCATGGGCTATAAATAGAATTATTACGGTAAATCAAAATAGCATTGTTTTGCACATTACAATCTGTAAGCAGTAATCTGAGTAAAGAAAATGGTAAATATGACTGTAAGAATGGTATGTACTAAGTTTTCTTAAATAACTTTTCCATACAAACATAAATAACAGAAAAGTTTTACTATGGCTTATATAGTAAAATGATGAAATTAATTTGCAACTATGCAGGACTACACAGTTCATAGCATTCATTCATACAGTCTTAATCATGTTAAAAGTTAAAAATAATTTTGTTTAACAGACTGTATTTTTTTTTAAATGTTTGGTTTAGCCAAATGAAAAGAAACTGCTTTTGCCTTTTATTTTCATCCTTTTTACTTTTTTCACAACTTTATTTTCCTGCTTTTGACTTTTGGTTTCAAATTTCCCTGACTTTTGCTAAATTTCCAAATTTCCCTGACCAATTACAAAATTCCCTGACTTTTCCCTGACCTTGAAAAAAATATGTTTTTCCCTGACTTTTCCCTGACCGTGGGAACCCTGTAATTACAAGTGAGCATGCTCACCAAATAAACGAAATAAATAAATTAGAGGTTCATCTTAGGATTTGTATGAACCTCTGATGGATGAGAATAATAACAAGCAAATTCAATGAATTGGTATTCCCCGCCGAAAGGGTTTGTGGTGAGGAATGGCAAAAAAATATATCCGGCAAAAAGTTAAGGATGTTACTAAGAAGCAAATAATTTCATTAGACAAAATCAATTTAACAGAAAATTATTTTTTTTTGTGGTGTGGTGTGGTGGGGGGGGGGGGGGGGGGGGGGGCAGTAGGAGTGACCGGGTGAAGGTACAAAATATCACATGTTGATTAAAGATTAAGAATGAAATGGGAGGTGGGGGGGTGATGGGTGATGCATGATTGGGGTGGTGGGCATGACTGGGTGGACGAATGAGGTGGGGGAACGGTAAAACTTTGCAGGTTGATAAATATTCATGGAAGGTTTGAAAAAAAAAAAAAAAATAAAAAGGAATGAAAAATTACTTTATATACATTTTTTTGCGGGGGGAGGGGGAGGGGGAGGGGTGTGACCAAGGCAAAGTTGTGACCAGGAGTGGGTACACAACTTCACATGTTTATAATAAATGTTCATGGAAAATAATGAAAGAAGTTTAATGAAATTCTACCAATTGGTTGGTCTGTTATGTACAAATCTGTAGATTTTTAAACAATTAAAGGGAAATTACTCTAAAGTAAATTGACCAACTAAAAAAAAAAGACAGGCATTATCGAAGTATGTTGGTTCATATTTATTTCAAGTTTCATAAAATTCTACCAGCTTGTTACTGAGAAATGGCTGCAGACGTGTATTTTTCATTAAATCAAGGGCAATAACTCTAAGGGAAATTGACCAATCAAAAAAAAAAAAAACTTGACGGGCATCATCGCAGTATGTTGGTTCATGTTCATTTGAAGTATTATGAAATTCTACCAGCTAGTTACTAAGAAATGGCTGTGGACGGACATTTTTGGGCATTTTTCATTAAATCAAGGGCAATAACTCTAAGGGAAATTGACCAATTAAAAAAACAAGAGGGCCATGAAGGCACTGTATCGCTCACCTGACCTACTGACCTAAAGATCATCAAGATTAATATTCTGACCAGGTTTCATTAAGATATGGTCATAAATGTGGTCTCTAAAGTGTTAACTAGCTTTTCCTCTGATTTGACCCGGTGACCTAGTTTTTGACCCCACATGACCCAGATTCAAACTTTATCTAAAGATCATCAAGATTAACATTCTGACTAAGTTTCATGAAGATATAGTCATAAATGTTGCCTCTAGAGTGTTAACAATCTTTTCTTTTGATTTGACCTAGTGACCTAGTTTTTGACCCCTCCTGACCCAGATCTATAATTGACCTAAAGATCATCAAGATCCAGACTCTGACCAAGTTTCATTAAGATATGGTCATAAATGTGGCCTCTACAGTGTTAACTAGCTTTTCCTTTGATTTGTTCTGGTGACCTAGTTATTTATCCTACATGACCCAGATTCAATCTGGACCTCAAGACCATCAAGATTAACATTCTGACCAAGTCTCATTAAGATATGGTCATAAATGTGGCCTCTACAGTATTAACAAGCTCTTCCTTTGACTTGACACGGTGACCTAGTTTTTAACCCCAGATGACCCAATATCCAAATATCCAAGATTTTATTGAGGGTAACATTCTGACTAAGTTTCATTAAGATTAGGCCAAAATTGTGACCTCTAGAGTGTTAACAAGCTTTTCCTTTGATTTGACCTGGTGACCTATTTTTTAATCCCAGATGACCCAAAATCAAACTCATCCAAGATTTTATTGAGAGTAACATTCTGACCAAGTTTCATTAAGATTGGGTGAAAATTGTGACCCCTAGAGTGTTAACAAGCTTTTCCTTTGATTTGACCTGGTGACCTAGTTTTTGACTCCACATGACCCAATATTGAACTCTTCCAAGATTTTATTAAGGGTAACATTCTGACCAAGTTTCATTAATATTCGGCCAAAATTGTGACCTCTAGAGTGTTAACAGTCAAATTGTTGACGACTGACGACGGACGGACGGACGACGACGGACACAGGGTGAGCTAAAAACTTGATGGACATCATCACAGTATGTTGGTTCATGTTTATTTCAAGTTTCATGAAATTGTACCTGCTAGTTACCGAGAAATGGCTGCGGACGGACGCACAGACACACGGACGCATGCACGGACGTGACAGACGGACAACGCCATTTCAATACCCCCCTCCTGATTTCATCGGCGGGGGATAATAATGCTACTGGCCAAGTTTGATGAGTTTCATCAAGTGGTTCATAAGAAGTCATTTGAATGTATTTCTATTTTTAGCTCTTGCGGCCCCTGCAAGGAGCCAAGTGCCCCCATTTGGACTGATTTCAAAGGAGACCTTATAATGATGCTACTGACCAAATCTAAAAGTGCAAACTACTTCTGTTTGAACATACTTGCGACCTTATTATGAGGCCTCAAACCAAGTTTGATGACAGCAGTTCTTGAGAAGAAGTCATTTAAAGGTGTTATTTTTGTTTTTTAACAACATAGGCCCTTTAAAGAGGTCAAGCGGAACAATTTCAACTAGAACTGTCACAGGAGTGACTCATACCCCCACCATACGGGCTTGTGACAGAAGAATGGCAACCATAAGAAATGTTAAAAATACTTAGAATAATATAAAAATGTCAAAAAAAGCTTAATACTTCAAAAGAATTTTACTCGTCTTTGGAGTACTTCATCCTGGGCTTCCACATATAAGTAATACTAGTATAATACTAATATAGTAATACTAGTAAATATAAAAAATCTCTAATATTAGAGATACACTAAAAGTGAATACAAAAAAATGTCTTACCAACCCATGTTACCACATAAAAATGTATTCACTTTTTGCATAGGACTTAAAATAAAAAAGTTAGAAAAATACCTAAAATACTGAAAATCTAAAAACAGGATTTCTAAAAATAGAGGAATTCCTGGAATTTAAGGGGAAGAAACTCAGTACAAAAGTTAAACAAGAGCGCCGCCAAGCGGGGCAATATACGCCCGAAGGCTTATATCATAGGATGGGAGCAAAATTTTAAGAACTTGACTGTTGTAGCCCAAAGGACTGGAACAACAAAAGGAAAACTTCAAAAAACAAATCCACAAAAAAATATTCAAGGCCTACAAAAAAATCCTTATCAGGTACAGGTATGTAAAAATAGACCTAAAAATTGGAAGTACCATCCATGTTGTACCACAGAAAAGTGGTCTCGGTTTTTCCCTACGGCCAATAATAAAAAAGTTTCAAAATAAGCTATTTATAGTAACATAAAAAAAATATTGTAAGTACAAAAAAGAGATCTGCCAAATAAAAACAAGAGCACTGCAATGCAGAGCAATATACACAAAGCAAAGTCATATATGACCTTTGACCCTTAAGTGTGACCTTGACCTTGAAGCGAGTCATCCGGAACATGCTCTCTGCATATCATCTCAGTGTGGTGAACATTTCTGCCAGGTTTCTTTGAAATCCTTCCAGCAGTTCAAGAGTTACAGAGCGGACACAAAACAAACTGATATGACTTTTGACCCCTAAGTGTGACCTTGACCTTGAAGCGAGTCATCCGGAACATGCGCTCTGCACGTCGTCTTGGTGTGGTGAACATTTGTGTCAAGTTTCTTTGAAATCCTTCAAGGGGATCAAGAGTTACAGAGCGGACACGAAACAAACTGATATGACCTTTGACCCCTAAGTGTGACCTTGACCTTGAAGCGAGTCATCCCGAACATGCGCACTGCACGT
The DNA here is from genome assembly GCF_021730395.1 of Mercenaria mercenaria. NCBI lineage: Eukaryota > Metazoa > Mollusca > Bivalvia > Venerida > Veneridae > Mercenaria > Mercenaria mercenaria. Next base: position 51,767 of record NW_026463070.1, on the reverse strand, counting down.
CGTCTTGGTGAGGTGAACATTTGTGTCAAGTTTCTTTGAAATCCTTCAAGGGGTTCAAGAGTTACAGAGCGGACACGAAACAAACTGATATGACCTTTGACTCCTAAGTGTGACCTTGACCTTGAAGCGAGACATCCAAACCATGCGCTCTGCACATCGTCTCAGTGTGGTGAACATTTGTGTCAAGTTTCCTTGAAATCCTTCAAGGGGTTCAAGAGTTACAGAGCGGACACGAAATTGCTAACGGACAGACGGAAATTGCTAACGGACAGACGGACAGACAGACACCAGCGTCATAACATAATACGTCCCTTCGGGCGTATAAAAAAGGTTACTTCCCTTTGGCTCTAAGCCAATCAGAATGAGATATAGTGAAAATACATCAAAATTAACCTTAAATTCTAAGTAAAAGGGGACATAATTCAAGAAAAATTGTTGTCAGAGTTATGCACCTTGTGTCACATGATGTGGGTGATGAGGTGGAACATCTATTTTAAGTTTGAATCAAATCCATTCAGTAGTAACTGAGATATAGTGAAAATACATCAAAATTAACCTTAAATTCTAAGTAAAAAGGGGCATAATTCATGAAAACAAGAGCACCTCCTTGCGGGTGCTGACGCTCATCTGATTTTTTTTGTATAATAGAAATATTGTCCTACCCATGATTTTCTAAGTCTAAAAAGGGCCATCATTTTTGCAAAAAGCAGGATAGAGTTATGTTTCTTGATGTACAGTGTCCACTTATGATGGTGAAAAACTGTTGCAAGTTTTAAAGCAATAGCTTTGATAGTTTATGAGAAAAGTTGACTTAAACATAATACTCAACCAAGAAAATGATTTTCTAAGTCCAAAAGGGGCAATACTTATTGCAAAAAGCAGGATGGAGTTATGTTGCTTGCTGTACGGGGTCAGCTTATGATGGTGAACAAGTGTTGCAAGTTTCAAAGCAATAGCTTTGATAGTTTAAGAGAAAAAGTTGACCTAAACATAAAACTTAACCAAGAAATCTGATATTTTCTAAGTCCAAAAGGGGCCATAAATCTTGCAAAAAGCAGGATGGAGTTATGTTTCTTGCTGTACAGGGTCAGCTTATGATGGTGAACAAGTGTTGCAAGTTTTAAAGCAATAGCTTTGATAGTTTAGGATAAAAGCTGACCTAAACATAAAACTTAACCAAGAAAACTGATTTTCTAAGTCCAAAAGGGGCAATAATTCTTGCAAAAAGCAAGATGGAGTTATGTTTCTTGATGTACAGGGTCTGCTTATGATGGTGAACAAGTATTCCAAGTTTCAAAGCAATAGCTTTGATAGTTTAGGAGAAAAGTTGACCTAAACATAAAACTTAACCAAGAAATCTGATATTTTCTAAGTACAAAAGGGGCCATAAATCTTGCAAAAAGCAAGATGGAGTTATGTTTCTTGCTATACAGGGTCAGCTTATGATGGTGAACAAGTATTCCAAGTTTCAAAGCAATAGCTTTGATAGTTTAGGAGAAAAGCTGACCTAAACATAAAACTTAACCAGGCAACGCCGACGCCGACGCCGACAACCGCTCAAGTGATGACAATAACTCATTTTTTTTTCAAAAAATCAGATGAGCTAAAAATGGTGTCAGGGTTATGTACCTTGTGTCACTTGATGTGGGTGATGAGGTGGAACAACTATTTTAAGTTTGAATCAAATCCATTTAGTAATAACTGAGTTATAGTGAAAATACAACAAAATTAACCTTAAATTCTAAGTAAAAGGGGACATAATTCATGTGAACTTGGTGTCAGAGTTATGCACCTTGTGTCACATGATGTGGGTGATAAGGTGGAACATCTATTATAAGTTTGAATCAAATCCATTTAGTAATAACTGAGATATAGTGAAAATACAACAAAATTAACCTTAAATTCTAAGTAAAAGGGGACATAATTCATGTAAACTTGGTGTCAGAGTTATGCACCTTGTGTCACATGATGTGGGTGATAAAGTGGAACATCTATTTTCAGTTTGAATCAAATCCATTTAGTAATAACTGAGATAATAGATTTCGCGACGGGACAGGACGCAACGCGACACGACGGTACCGGACGGGATGCGACAAAACTGACTCCTATATACACACCCCCCACCAAACATGTTTGGGGGGGGGTTTAACAAACTTTAGAGAAGACATTGCCAGGATTCTATTTATCAAAAGTTGATGTTATTCTGACCAGTTGTTTATTCATATTGTGCACAACGGAACATTGATTATTGATGATGGGCTTTCCACCTTTACAAATACTCATTCTCAACATTCGGTTCATGTGAGCTTAGTGCTGAGAGACCACCTGTCAACACAAGACTTTTTATCATTTCCCAAAGTCAAGATAGTCTTTACAGACAGATTTTGTTTTGTCTATCATTTTACCATCAACTCTATCATACTGAAACTGAATAGTTGATAATTTATGTAATATCCAAGCAACAATTAACTTTAAATAATTAAAGAAATGTCTGAAGACTTGTGTAACTTGATAAGTCCATCTAACTTTGCTGTAGAATTCAAGGTAGCAAGATCTTTATGGTTACAGCTTATGTTAACTGTTCATTTGTTACATCATCATCTATGTGATATAACACAAAACATTGTATTTACCGTCTTGCATCAATTTCTTCCCCTTCTTATCTTTCATGAACCCCTGCTTGCTCTTTTCCTTTTTTTGCTTTCCTGTAAATGAATCACACACTCAGAACAGTTCAATCTATGTACGCAATATTTGAAAAGAGAACAAGTGTTCCACAAAGTTGGGAAATAGACGCCTGCAGTTTTAGATTTAAAAGATAATATGTAAGGGTAGATTTCTCGGAAGCACAGAGCACCAAAACACAGCCCCAGAGCCACGCATTTACATAGTAGGCCCACAACAAAAAGAAATATTTCAGACGGGTTGCTTCAAACATCCAACAAGTACATATTAAATTATGCCAAATATTGATGGAGGGGAAGGAAACGGCAAGGGGCGAAATGGGGTCGGGGTGGGGGAGGAATCCGAAGGAGAAAGTTGAACAAGGACGAATGTACAAGGGAATGCAATGTTCTTTAAAAACAGTCGCACTACAACGTAAACCACAATAGCACAGACACTCATGTACCAAAGATAAACACACAACTACGATCAACTAAATAACATAGAAAAACGAACAAGCAACACATAAGAAAACAGTAGGGGACTGTTATAGACTCACAAGCATACAAACGCACCCACACACGTAGGAAAAAAAATTAAGTACCGTCTTTGGATTCAGCTGCCAAAACAAAGGGGAGCCACAAAAACTTACTAAAAGTAAAGGGGGAGGGGATGCAAAAAAGTAGCGTAAATGCAAGGGAAAAGAGAGGGCAATAGGGGGAGTGGGGCGGAGGATTTGTTTGTTTGTTTGTTTGTTTTGCGTTTAACGACGTTTTTCAACAGTATTTCAGTCATATAACGGCGGGCAGTTAACCTAACCAGTGGTCCTGGATTCTGTACCAGTACAAACCTGTTCTCCGCAAGTAATGCCAACTTCCCCACATGAATCAGAGGTGGAGGACTAATGATTTCAGACACAATGTCGTTTATCAAATAGTCACGGAGAACATACGCCCCGCCCGAGGATTGAACTCACGACCCCGCGATCCGTAGACCGACGCTCTACCTACTGAGCTAAGCGGGCGGGCTGTGGGGTGGAGGAAAAACGCTTACAACAAACAAGAAAACATACGCAACAGACATTACAAGACAGACAAAACAACCAGTGGAAAATAGGGGCACCACCTTGGAACGGTCAGTAACCTAAATAAAGGAAACTGGGGGTTTAAACGCATTTAGGGCATGCCAACCTCACACTTACCCTATTATCAACAAGTTAAACAACACAATGTAAATAAAATCCCCGCTGAGAAAGGCTCTAACATTAGTGCAAAAGTAACAGATAAATAAAGCAAAACATAAAATTAAGGTAAATTTAAGGTACAATTACACAAATGTACTTAACAACTTGTCTGAAGTCAGAGCAACAAGAGCCTAACTTTTAAGGGCACGACTAAGAAAACTGTAAGACAAATATCAACTCCCTCCGTCCATTGTATGTAGGATTTAGGAGAAAAGCATCATGGATTCCTACACTTTATTAATCATCGCACCATCAAATAGGAAAGTGTAGCAATTAACTGTAGAGGGGTCAATCACTAAACATGCACTGTGCTTCACGATTTTCGCATCGTATCCTCTTTTGATAATTTGTTTGTTTGTTTTGGGTTTAACGCCGTTTTTCAACAGTATTTCTTTTGATAAACTTTTTAACCAACTTTACAAAAAAATGATTACAATAAGGGGTATGTTTAATATTCCGAATTTTATAAACTACATCTCCATAGTATTCCGGGTTTGTAAGTCCAAGTTTTAAAAGTGTTTAAAGGGTCGTATTGTATTTTTCTAACAGTTCAGATGATCTGTAGTAAAATTTACTAAAAGCTTTCCGTAGCTTATGGTAACGGTAACCCTGTTGTAACAATTTCTTCGTGATATGAAGATTTCTGTCATTAAAATCATCTATATTTGAGCAAGCTCTTGCAAAACGAATAAGCTGTGAAATATAGACACCATATGATGTTGCTCGAGGGACATCTCCATCAAGATGGGGAAAGTTGACAATTTCAAAATTAAAATTGTCCCTTTTATCATATATGTTCGTTTCTAGATTATTATTCACAATTGTTAAATTTTAATCCAGAAATGACGCTTCTAAATCCAAAGTATTAGCCTTGTTAAGTTGTAACTCTTTAGGGTAAATATATTTCACCATTTCTGAAAAATATTCGTTGTCCATATTTAAAATATCATCAAGATACCTTGATTAAAAGCTTCAATAATTTCAAATTGTGTCTCAGTGGATAAACTAAGCATGAAATCTCGTTCATAACAGTATAACAATAAATCAGCAATGAGGGGGGCGGAGTTGGTTCCCATCGGGATACCAATTACTTGTCTGTAAGATTTATTGCCAAATTTGATAAATATATTATCTAGTAGAAACTTTAGAGCTTCACAAACCTGATCACAACTCCATAGGTTGTATCTCTTAAATGCACTGTTAGAAAAGAATGCTCTAGTTTCATTACAAGCTAGATAATTAACATTTTCTCTTGCAAATGTTTTCTCAATTAAAGCTACAAGTTTGTATTTAATAAGATTATGTGGTAGATTAGTATAAAGAGTAGAAAAATCATAAGTACTTATCTTCGAACATTTGAAGTGTTTGTTTTTTAGCTTTTTGATAACATCTCCAGAGTTCTTGATGGACCAAAAAAGATTAACACCCGAGTTCTCATAAACCTTGGAGCAATACTTCTGTATGTGGTCTTTAATTGCAGTAAGAAAAGAAGTCAAAAGTACAAACATGCTTTTTGTAGTGCATAAGGTTGAATTTGCAATGAATCGAGCTTTATATGGAGTTTTGTGAAGTTTAGGGATCCAGTAAAGAGTAGGGAGCTTCATTTGACTGTCGTCAAGTGCGACATTAAAATTTATACAATGATTTGCATGACTTTTTGCAATAGCTTCCTCATGTAGTTGTGATAACTGGTAAGTTTTTGTATGTTTCAGTTCATTTTGTAATACTTCTGTGTAATAAAAGCGTCATATAATAATAATAATATTAGAAGCTTTGTCTGCAGGAGTGAAAACAAAATTCGAATGTACCCTGGATAAAGCTTTCTTTAAACTTTGAAGTGAAAACTTGGGTTTAGGAGGTAATAAGGAAGGATTTGATTCATAAAATTTAACTCGCGTTTTAATGATTTTAAATATATTCTTTTTCCATTCGGTGAGAGCGTTCTGATCTGCATTTCCGACACTACTTTTTAATATAGTCATCAATAGACTGAGTTATTTCAGAGAGACATTTTTCAAAGTTAATGGACGAGGGAATTCTATATTTTAGGCATTTGGAAAAAATATTTCTGATTCTTTTATCATTAAAAATCTTAAAATTACCCGTTATGACATGGCCAGCTGGTTGGTAACAGTATTTAGATTCTTTACAGTTACAACTATTTGGAACATTAAGTTCTATATCTAAATCCGAGACAATTTGATTGTAATTAAATATAACATTTCTAACTGGTTTATTATATTTGTAACAGATAATAGGCGTTTCTGAATTCTTGAATTCTTGAAATATTTAGGAATAGAGTTAACTACAGATTGGTCTCTCAAAATACTACGTAAATCAACTAGAGTTGTCACAAGAGTGACGAATTATACCCCAACAATATGGCCTTGTCACAGAGCTAAGCCAATGTCAAAGCCAAACTTGCTTGACCTTTGACCTACTAATCACAAAATCAACAGAGGTCATCTGCTAGTCATGATCAACCTCCCTATGAAGTTTCATGATCCTCCGCCCAAGCGTTCTCAAGTTATTGTCCGTAAAAGGTTTAAATGACCTTTGACCTTTGGAACTCAAAATCAATATGGGTCATCTGCTTGACATGACCAACCTCCAGATTAAGTTTCCTGATCCTAGTCCCAAGCATTCTCAAGTTATTGTCCGAAAACTGTTTAAATGTTCCGGGTCACTGTCACCTTGACCTGTGACCTACTGATCTCAAAATCATTAGGGGTCATCTGCTAGTCATAACCAACCTCCCTATCAATTTTCATGATCCTAGGCCCAAGCATTCTTAAGTTATCATCAGGAAACCGTTTAAATGTTCCAAGTCACTGTGACCTTGACCTTTGACCTACTGAACTCAAAGTAGAACTTGGCCTGTATTTCATGATGTTACACCTGTGTACTAAAATTTATGATCCTTGGCCCAAGCATTCTCAAGTTATCATCCGGAAACCATTTAACTGTTCTGAGTCACTGTGACCTTGACCTTTGACCTACAGACCTCAAGTCGAACTTGACCTGCATTTCATGATGTTACATCTGTGTACCAAAATTTATGATCCTAGGCCCAAGCGTTCTTAAGTTATCATCCGGAAACCGTTTAAATGTTCCAAGTCACTGTGACCTTGACCTTTGACCTACTGAACTCAAAGTAGAACTTGACCTGTATTTCATGATGTTACACCTGTGTACTAAAATTTATGATCCTTGGCCCAAGCATTCTCAAGTTATCATCCGGAAACCATTTAACTGTTCTGAGTCACTGTGACCTTGACCTTTGACCTACAGACCTCAAAGTCGAACTTGACCTGCATTTCATGATGTTACATCTGTGTACCAAAATCTATGATCCTAGGCCCAAGCGTTCTCAAGTTATCATCCGGAAACCGTTTAACTGTTCAGGGTCACTGTGACCTTGACCTTTGACCTACTGACCCCAAATTCGAACTTGACCTGTATTTCATGATGTTACATCTGTGTAACAAAAATTATTTCAATTGGTCAATCCTTTCTTGAGTTATCATCTGGAAACCATGCAAAACCAACGGACCAACCGACCGACCGCCAAGCTCACTCCTATATACCCCCCCCCCCCAAACTTCGTTTTGTGGGGGTATAATAAACTCGATTCCTTTATTTATGAAAGATAATTTTAGAAAATTTCCTTTATGATCGGATTCAGAATCAATATGAGGTCTAAGAAAATGTTGTGTATACGTTTGTATCAATGAAGCTGTGTCGTAAAATGGATGTGTAGGCATATAAATATTATAAGCTTTATGATCAATTTGCCTCAATGAAGAAACAGGTAAGGAGGTTAAACACGATAGCATAGCATGTCTACCAGAACGTTTTAGTATCATATGGCAACCAGCAACACTCATTCTTTTGCGAAGTTTACGTTGGATATTCCCATTTCGTCGGACACCATGAGAACGAGTATTGCCTCTTCTTGGGGAATAGACAGAGAATATATCAATTCCGGAATCTTTCGAAATATTTCCCTTTTGATAAATGTTATCATTTAAACCTAATGGAAAGGGTGTTTGTAGAAATTTAATCCATTTAAGTTCAGAGACATGTCTGAGTTTTGTCTTGAAGCCAGAAGTCAGGTTAACCTCATACTTTAATTGTTCAACAGCTTGAACAGAAACATCTTTAACCGAATGTCCAGTTTTATGAAAATGATTGTATAAGAAGTTTCGGAATTTATTATTGTTACGAATTTTGTAACAGTGTTCCCGAAATCTGGTTTTAAGAGGTCTTTTCGTTTGCCCAACATACTGTATACCACAATTATGGGCATTTCATGTAAGAACATAGATAATATCAGAGGAATTTCATGAAATGTTTGAATGAAAATTTATACTGAAATTTCTGTTATTAAAAGTAGAACGTATTGTCGAGTTAGTATTAAGATGAGGACAGCACATGCACCTATTAGAATGGCACTTATGGCAGATGTTTTTATGTTGTATTTCCTAAGAATAGGTGATTTAATTGGTGAAATCAGTACATCAAACATTTTTTTTCTGAGGTGTGTGTGTTGAAGCAGAAATGAAATGTGGTTGCGGGGGGAGGGGGTTGTGCGGCAGTGGTGATGGAATACTAAGGCACAAGAAACTGTAGGTAAATATTTTTCTTTTTTATTTCTTTTTTTATATTTGGGGAGGGGCGGATGGTTAATGTAGACGGTTGGGGGAGTAATGTGGATTGTTTCACTCCTCAAATCGTTTCATAACCACTCACCTTTATTCCAAGTCTAAAGTCAATAACTTGTATAGTTTTGAAGCTTTGTTCCAGAAACAGCCCTGAGAGGACTGTAGGGAGGCGAAGCTGAACTGGTATGCATTTTAATAGAGAAGCCAGGCAAGAAAAGATTCCATCATTTTGCAATATTTCACTAAATGCTTCTAGTTTTTTTTAACTCATTGAACCAAAAAAGTAACCCACATCCAGACCAAAGTCGGTAAAGGTTACTCTAATCATAATCTGGGGCCTCCGTGGCCGAGTGGTTAAGGTCGCTGACTTCAAATCACTTGCCCCACATCGATGTGGGTTTGCGCCTCACTCGGGACTTGGAATTCTAAATGTGAGGAAGCCATCCAGCTGGCTTATGAAAGGTCGGTGGTTCTACCCAGGAGCCCGCTCGTGATGTAATAATGCACGAGGGGCACCTGGGGTCTTCCTCCACCATCAAAGCTGGAAAGTCACCATAAGACCTATAATTGTGTCGGTGCAACGTTAAACCAAACAAACAAACAAATCATAATCTTTGACTTGACTCTAGATATAATAGATCTAATAGGGAACCAATGTCTGTATGTATGAAATCTGATCATCAGTAAAAGCAGACTAAGGTTTTAAAGGTCGCTTTGACCTCGACACCAAAATCGTAAGTGGTTGTTCGTGTCTTTCGCAAGGTTCTAGGAAAATCAAACATACTAGACTGAAAGCAGGTTCGATAGACAATCATGACAGGATCTTCCAAAGTGAGATGTCAATGCATAAAAGCAAGACAACAAACAGAAAATGTCAAAATATTTATCTTAACTGTGTAACAATGTTTTTGAAATCTTACAAACCTGTGTTACATTTTTTTTTTAAATCTTACAAAAATACGAAGTGAGATTAAACATTCAGTATGTTTAAAGTCCAATATTTTCTATATTTCAAGATATCTAACAGATTCACTTAGAAGTGTGCGCACTTGAAAATAGTTGAGCAAGACTAGTAGAACATCAACACAAGAGATCAGAGTGATCTTGCCGCCCACCATTGAGCCTTTTCTGAATGTTCCAACTTTCAAGACTAGTTCAAGGTCAAAATCAATGTCAAATTTCATTTCGGTACACAACACTGTGCATGTAGTCCAAAGTAAAAGTAGGTCATTAGATCAATTTCAAGGTCAAAGTTCATTTTGGTAGACAGAACTATGCATGTGCTTCAAATCTGGAGGCTGTAGCTTGAGAAATGTGAAAGTAGGTACTAGGTAAATATCAGTGAAAATTTCGGTTCAGAACACAAAAATATGCATGTGGTCAAAATTTGAAGCCTGTAGCTTCAGAAATGTGAAAGTAGGTCACTAGATCAATCTCAAGATCAAAATTCATTTCGGTACACAAAACTATGCATGTGGTCCAAATTTGAAGGCTATAGCTTGCGAAATGTGAAAGTAGGTCACTAGGTCAAAATCAAGGTCAAATTCATTTCAGAACACAAAACTATGCATGTGGTCCAAATTTGAAGCCTGTACCTTCACAAATGTGAAAGTAGGTCACTAGGTCAATGTCAAGGTGGAAGTTTGTTTCGGTTTACAAACCTATGCATGTGGTCCAAATTTGAAGGCTGTAGCTACATTAATGTGAAAAAGCTTCAGAAATGTGAAAGTAGGTCACTAGGTAAATCTCAAAATCAAAGTTCATTTCGGTACACAAAACTATGCATGTGGTCCAAATTTGAAGGCTATAGCTTGAGAAATGTGAAAACAGGTCACTAGGTCAAAATCAAGGTCAAATTTCATTTAGGATCATAAAACTATGCATGTGGTCCAAATTTGAAGCCTGTACCTTAAAAAATGTGAAAGTAGGTCACTAGGTCGATGTCAAGGTCAAAGTTTCGGTACACAAACCTATGCATATGGTTCAAATTTGAAGGCTGTAGCTAAAGAAATGTGAAAGTAGGTCACTAGATCAAGATCAAGGTCAACTCATGTCAAGGTTCATCTTGCCACTCAAAACTATACAAAGAGGTCCTTATTTGAATGATGTAGGTTATGGACATGAAGATTCTAAACGTTTTTCCCTATATAAGTCTATATGAACCATGTGACCCCCGGGGTGGGGCAACATTTGACCCTATGAACAAACTTTGTAGAGAACCACTAGATGATGCTACATTACAAATATCAAAGCCCTAGTCTTTGTGGTTTGGACAAGAAGATTTTCAAAGTTTTTCCCTATATAAGTCTATGTAAACCATGTGACCCCCCAGGGCGGGGCCATATTTGACCCTAGGGGAATAATTTGAACAATCTTAGTAGAAGACCACTAGATGATATCATATACAAAATATCAAAGCCCTAGGCCCTGTGGTTTTGGACAAGAGATTTTTCAAAGTTTTTCCCTATATGTCTATATAAACCAGGTGACCCCCAGGGCGGGACCATATTTGACCCCTGGGAAATAATTTGAACAGTCTTGGTAGAGGACCACTAGATGATGCTACATACCAAATATCACAGCCCTAGGCCCTGTGGTTTTGGAGAAGAAGATTTTCAAAGTTTTTCCCTATATAAATATATGTAAATTATAAAAATAAACAAAGGGCCATAACTTTACTTACTCAAAAATTGTTGAACCAGTCTGATTTTCAGGTGGACACAACTAGGGTACCAATACATTATTCTGACAAAGTTTGGTCAAAATCCCCACAGTAGTTTCTGTGGACGGACGCAGAGTGATTTGAATAGCCCACCATCTGATGATGGTGGGCTAAAAATACCACAAGAAGGTTGGCAAGACTAGCATCATATCAGTAATATATAAGAAAGGGGCCCTAATGTAGGCATTTCCCTAGAGCATTTTGCTTTCAAGGGAAATAACTGTGGTCTGACTGTGTTATTTTGAAAATCACATTTTCAGATTTTTTATGTGCGCACCGGTACAGTTTTTGCGGGGAAGCGAAAGTTGATGGAATTTTGTCTTCTTCTAAAAACAAGGTAAGTTGACAATATTTGTTGAAATATATGTCTGATAGCTGACACATAGAAGAATGTTTTGGTTTATATTCATCGTACAGATTTTTTGAAAACTAGAGCTATCACTAAAGGTGATGAATGTACCCCCCGCATGCACTGACACAGTACATTGCAATTTGACGCACACAACACTGCATAATTATGTGGACTTTATGTATATAGACTGTATGTATACAGTATAGTAACAGAAAACAAAGTCCCATAACTATGCAGAATATTTATCTAAAAGAATGTAACATGCACCATGCACAACTAGGGTTGGTACTGATCACTTGTGTGAAGTTTCATTAAATTGTGTGCAAGGGTTTGGAAGATTAGGCGCGCACAAGATTGCATATGCAGACTGTATGTACATAGTATGTTAACAAGAAACAAAGTTCCAAAACTCAAAACTCTGCAATTTTTGTTGTTGAAAGAACCTAACATGCCCCATGCACAACTACTGACGTTACTGATCACTTGTGTGAAGTTTCATTAAATTGTGTCAAGGGGATGAGGAGAGATGGTGTGCACAAGATTGTGTCTATGTATATAGTATAGTAACAAAAAAAACAAAGTCCCGTAACTCTGCAAAAAAAATTTCTGAAAGAACCAAACATGCACCATGCACAACTACTGTTGTTACTGATGACTTGTGTGAAGTTTCATTAAAACTGTGTCAAGGGGATCAGGTGAGATGGTGCGCACAAGATTGTGTCTATGTATATAGTATAGTAACAAAAAAAAAAGTCCCGTAACTCTGCAATTTTTTTTTGAAAAAACCTAACATGCCCCATGCACAACTACTATTGTTACTGATCAATTGTGTGAAGTTTCATTAAACTGTGTCAAGGGGATGAGGAGAGATGGTGCGCACAAGATTGTGTCTATGTATATAGTATAGTAACAAAAAACAAAGTCCCGTAACTCTGCAATTTTTTTTTTCTGAAAGAACCTAACATGCCCCATGCACAACTACTGTTGTTACTGATCATTTGTGTGAAGTTTCATTAAACTGTGTCAAGGGGATGAGGAGAGATGGTGCGCACAAGATTGTGTCTATGTATATAGTATAGTAACAAAAAACAAAGTCCCGTAACTCTGCAATTTTTTTTTCTGAAAGAACCTAACATGCCCCATGCACAACTACTGTTGTTACTGATCATTTGTGTGAAGTTTCATTAAATTGTGTCAAGGGGATGAGGAGAGATGGTGCGCACAAAATTGTGTCTACGGACAGGCGGACAGAAGGACGGACAGACAGACAGACAACCTGAAACCAGTATACCCCCCTTACAACTTTGTTGTCAGAGGTTACAATGAAGAGAAACGGAGAATTCTGTAAATATCTTCTTATATGCAAATGACTGAAAATGTATTGAAATGACTAGATCAGTAGTGTATGCCTTTCCAGTAAGTTCTGTAAAGCTGACTTTGCAATATATATGAAATGATTAGAATTAATGTTTTTTACTGTGACCTTTTTCACATGATTTTGACGAGACTGACAATTTGTTCACTGAAATAAAATGGTTAAAGGCAGCCTTGTATAACATAACAAGAGCTGTCCGTCAGACAGCGCGCTCCACTATTCGGGGATTTGACAGTAAAATAAATATATGTCTGAATAAGAGACCTCTACTTTAAAAGGAAGATACATCAAGGGGCAAAATTCCATCCAATACACAAATTTGAGTTATTAGAATTGTTACAACACATGCAGATGATGATGATAAAGATATATTTTGAGTTTCGAGTCATTATCTTATATAGTACCAAAGTTATGTCCAGAAAACGATGTTTGTAAAAAATCTAAGTATAAAAGGGGCATAATTCGGTCAAAAATACAAATGAAAGTTATGGGGATTGTTACCACACATGCAGATGATGATGATAAAGATACATTTTAAGTTTCAAGTCTTTATCTTATATTGCATTAAAGTTATATCCAGAAAGCAAAGATTGCAAAAATGTTTAAGTACAAAAGGGGCATAATTCTGTCAAAAACACAATTAGAGTTATGGGGTGTGTAGCCACACATGCAGATGATTATAAACAAATACTTTTAATTTTAAGTCATTATCTTTTAAAGTACCAAAGATATGTCTATAAACAAAGCTCTCGAAAAAATTTAACATGAAAATAATTCAAAGTATAACTTCTTGGTGACCTTGACCTTGGGTATAATGGGCTCAGCCCCTGCACATACTTTGTTTGTATGCTGGACAATGTTTATTTGAACTTACAGTAAGACATAAGCAATAGTAACAAAGATATGACAGAAAAACAAAGGTTGCCGAAAACCTTTAACCTTAAAAATAACCCGAGTATAACAGCTTGGTGAAATTGACCTTGGGTATAATGGGCCCAGCCAAGTCCCTATACATACTTTGTTTGTATGCTGGACAATGTTTATGTAAAGCTACAGTAAGATATAAGCAATAGTAACAAAGATATGACAGAAAAACAAAGGTTGCCGAAAAACTTTAACCTTAAAAAGAACCTGAGTATAGCACCTTGGTGACCTTGACCTTGGGTATAATGGGCTAAGCCCCTATACATACTTTATTTGTATACTGGACAATGTTTATGTGAAGTTACAGTAAGATATAAGCAATAGTAACAAAGATATGACAGAAAACAAAAGTTGCCGAAAAACTTTAACCTTAAAAATAACCTAAGTATAACAGCCTGGTGACCTTGACCTTGGGTATAATGGGCTCAGTCCCTAAACATATATTGTTTGTATACTGGACAATGTTTATGTGAGGTTACAGTAAGATATAAGCAATAATAACAAAGATATGACAGAAAAACAAAGGTTGCCGAAAACCTTTAACCAAGAAGGGTCACGCCGACGCCAGGGCGAGTAGTATAGCCCCCCTATTCTCCGAATAGTGAAGCTTAAAATATGTCTGCACAGTTGCCTCACATTAAATGTCAAATTGTAAACAAGGAAATTCTAAATTTGGAGAATCTTTCGTTGTTTTTCTTCATTTAGCTCAGTTGAAAGAGATGAAGTTTGAAGCAATTTATACAGTATAACCTCTCCAGAGTAGCTCACTCTGAAGCAAAAATCTCTCTACAACATCATCAGAATTTCCCTAAGCTGAAATATAACTATCAAATTCATCTCTCTAGAACAACAACCTCAACATAACTAAAAATATTTGTATATCCCACAGGGTGTTGCTCTAGAGAGGTTACACTGTACTTATAATATCTATTGTTTTCAAATGCTTTAAGAACAAGAGCTGTCACAGGAGACAGCGCGCTCGACTATTTCGATGCTGGATAGTGAAACTGGGCACATCTGAGGAAACTAGAGCTGTCACTGGAGTGTTTAATGACTCCAATTGTGGATGAAGACATTGCACAATAGTCTGAGTCTATGTCAAAAATATCAACTTAAAGTAATAAGAGAGGTAAAGATAAAATGTATCAAAACACTATATAAGTATACCCTAAGCAAAAAGGGGCATAATTCATTAAATATTGGTGCCAGAGTTATGCACCTTGCGTCATATGGTGTGGGTGATGATGTTGAACAACTATTTTAAGTTTGAATCAAATCCATTCAGTAATAACAGAGACAGAGTGAAAGTGCATCAAAACTTTAACCTAAAATTCTAAGTAAAAAGGGAAAATAATTCATGAAAAATTGGTCCCAGAGTTATGCACCTTGTGTCATATGATAAGGGTAATGATGTTGAACAATTGTTTAAGTTTGAATCAGATCCATTCAGTAATAACAGAGATAGAGTGAAACTGCATAAAACTTTAACCTGAAATTCTAAGTAAAAAGGGGAATAATTCATGAAAAATTGTGTCAGAGTTATGCATCTTGTGTCATATGATGTGGGTGATGATGCTGAACAACTACTTTAAGTTTGAATCAAATCCATTCAGTAATAGCTGAGGTAGAGTGAAAGTGCACAAAAACTTTAACCTGAAATTCTAAGTAAAAAGGGGGAATAATTCAAGAAAAAAATGGTGCCAGAGTTATGCACCTTATGTCATATGATGTGGGTGATGATGTTGAACAACTATTTTAAGTTTGAATCATATCCATTCAGTAATAACCGAGATAGAGTTAAAGTACATCAAAACTTTAACCTGAAAATCTAGGTGAAAAGGGGGGATAATTCATGAAATATTGGTGCCAGAGTTATGGCCCTTATGTCAGATGACGTGGATGATGATGAGGAATAAGTATTTAAAGTTTGAATCAAATCCATCAAGTAATTACAGAGATAAGTTCAAAAAAGAGAAAGTGTAAAAAAAACTTTAACCAAGGTGGGGACGCGGAAAGACGCCGACGCCGGGTCAAGTAGGACAGCTCTCCTTATACTTCGTATAGTCAAGCTAAAAACAACACTTACAACAAGTCGAAAAGTGAACATCTATTACTCATAAGGTGAAGTTTTGGCTGTTCTCAAGTTCATTGTTTTTGCATGTAATATAACAAGAGGGCCAAGATGGCCCTAGGTCGCTCACCTGAGAAACATAACAGTGTAAACAGGTTTGACCTAGTGATTTCATGGAAAAAATATTCTGACAAATTATCATTAAAATTGGAGCAAAAACCTTGAGTATAAACAAGTATTTTCTTTGATTTGACATAGAGATCTAGTTTTTAGGCCCAGATGACCCATATTCAAACTTAACCTAGATTTCATAAAGGCTATCATCATTCTGACCAAATTTCATGAAGATCAATTGAAAAATACAGCCTCTGTCGCATACAAAAGGTTTTTCTTTGATTTGACTAGTGACCTAGTTTTTGATCCAAGACAACCCATATTCGACCTTGACCTAGATTTCATCAAGGCAACCATTCTGACTAAATTTTATGAAAATCCAGTGTAAAATACAGCCCCTATTGCACACACAAGGTTTTGCCTTGATTTGACCAAGTGACCTAGTTGTTGAACCCATATTCGAACTTGACCTAGATTTCAACAAAGCTAACATTTTGACCAAATTTCATGAAGATCGGTTGAAAAATACAGCCTCTATCACATACACGGGGTTTTTCTTTGATTTAATCTAGTGACCTACTTTTTGAACCCAGATGACCCACTTTCAAACTTGACCTAGATTTCATCAAGGCAATCATTCTGACCAAATTTCATGAAGCTCAATTGAAAAATACAGCCTCTATCTCATACACAAGGTTTTCCTTTGATTTGACCTAGTGACCTATTTTTTGACCCAAGATGACCCATATTCTAACTTGACCTAGACTTCATCAAGGCAATCATTCTGACTTAATTTCATGAAGATCAATTGAAAAATATAGTCTCTATCGCATACACAAAGTTTTTCTTTGATTTCACCTAATGACCTACTTTTTGATCCCAGATGACCCATATTCAAACTCGACCTAGATTTCATCCAAAAAAACATTCTGATTAAATTTCATGAAGATCAATTGAAAAATACAGCCTCTATTGCATACACAAGGGTTTTCTTTGATTTGATCTAGTGACAAAATTTTTGACTCCAGATGACCCATATTCGAACTTGACCTAGATTTCATCTAGGCAATCATTCTATCCAAAATTCATGAAGATGAATTGAAAACTAGAATGTGTCTGTAGGACACAGGGTGTGCCCCCATTGGTACAGTTGTCAGAAGTAAGGGGAAAAAATTCAAATGTTTGCAGTCTTAATGGGGTATAGCCTCAAAAAAAATTATGAAAAGGATTCATTATTCTATACCATATACTTTTTGAGCTATTAGCATCACAAAGGCCCATAACTCTGTAATAAACGCTAAAATTCTCAAGAAGAATGCCAAGTGTGCAAGGTCACATTATGATAAAGACTCAAGCAAGGTTTCATGAATTTACATTAAACACTTTCTGAGTGAGGCACATAATTAGGTGAAAATGTGCATTTTTTTGCTATTTCAGGGGCCATAACTCTGGAAATAGGGAACAGACTCAGATAAAAAATAGTAGGTGCACAAGTTCATATCATGATAAAGACTCATGCAAGGTTTCTTCAATTTATATCAAATACTTTTTGAGCTAGGCGTGTTACAAGGTGAAAATGTGCATTTTTGACTATTTCAGGGGCCATAACTCTAGAAATATGGCCTGCCCAGACTAAAAATTGTATATATCATGATTAAGACTCACAAATACAGCCTCTATCATATACACAAGGTTTCTCTTTGATTTAACCTAGTTTTTGACCCCAGATGACCCATTTTCTAACTCGGCCTAGATTTCATCAAGGTAATTAATCTGACCAAAATTCGTGAAGAAAAATTGAACTAGAATGTGTCTGTAGGACACAGGGTGTGCCCCCCACTGGTACATTTGTCACAAATAAGGGGCAATAATTCAAATGTTTGTAGTCTCAGTTTGAGGGTATAGCCTCAACAAACATTTTATGAAAAGGATTCATTATTCTAGGCCATATACTTTTTGAGCTATGTGAATCACAAATAAAGAATCCACTATTTTGGCTATTTCAAGGGCCATAACTTTGTAATAAGAGCTAAGATTCTTAAGAAGAATGCCAAGTGTGCAAGGTCACATCACGATAAAGACTCCAGCAAGGTTTTCTGAATTTACATCAAATACTTTTTGAGCTAGGCACATAATTAGGTGAAAAAGTGCATTTTTTTGCTATTTCAGGGGCCATAACTTTAAAAATAGGGGGTGGAGCCAGCCAAAAAATTAGAGGTGTGCAAGTTTATATCATGATTAAGACTTATGCAAGTTTTCAACCATTTATATTAAATACTTTTTGAGCTAGGTGCGTCACAAAGTGAAAATGTACATTTTTGACTATTTCAGGGGCCATAACTCTAAAAATAGGGGGCGGACCCAAATGAAAAATAGGAGGTGCGCAAATTCATATCATGATTAAGACTCATGCAAGGTTTCATGAATTTATATCAAATACTTCTTGAGCTAGGCATGTCACAAGGTGAAAATGTGCATTTTTGACTATTTCAGGGGCCATAACTCTGAAAATAGGGGGCGGAGCCAGACGAAAAATAGGAGGTGCCCAAGTTCATATCATGATTAAGACTCATGCAAGATTTCATGAATCTATATCAAATACTTTTTGAGCTAGGCATGTCACAAGGTGAAAATGTGCATTTTTGACTATTTCAGGGGCCATAACTCTGAAAATAGGGGGCGGAGCCAGATGAAAAATAGGAGGTGCCCAAGTTCATATCATGATTAAGACTCATGCAAGGTTTCATGAATCTATATCAAATACTTTTTGAGCTAGGCTTGTCACAAGGTAAAAATGTGCATTTTTGACTATTTCAGGGGCCATAACTCTGAAAATAGGGGGCGGAGCCAGACGTAAAATAGGAGGTGCGCAAGTTCATATCATGATAAAGACTCATGCAAGGTTTCATCAATTTATATCAAATACTTTTCGAGCTAGGCGCGTCACGAACTTCGGACAGACGGACGGACGCACAGACGGACGGACGCACAGACGGGCGGACAAGACCAAATCTATATGCACCCACCACTCATGGGGGGGGGGGGGGGGGGGGGGGGGGGGGGGGGGGGGGCGCACAAAAATACAGCCTCTATTGCATACACAAGGTTTTTCTTTAATTTGACCTAGTGACCTAGTTTTTGACCCCAGATGACCCATTTTCGAACTCGGCCTAGATTTCATCAAGGAGATGATTCTGACAAAATTTCATGAAGATCAGTTGAAAAATACAGCCTCTATCGTATACACAAGCTAAATTTTGACAGAGAGATAGAAGACAGACGCCAGACACCGAGCGATCACAAAAACTCGCCTGATCATTGCTCAGGTGAGCTAAAAACACTTTAGCTATTTTGTCATTATTACATCATATACTAATCAGACGTTGTAGGTTGTTGTTGGAGCTTTCAGATGAGGTCACAGGTGAACATCATCAGAACATTATCTGTTTATTGTTTTCACTATTTTACTGAATATGTACACTGAATGTTACAAAATATGCAATCTTTTCAGACAGTCCTATTATATATATAACTTGTCATTTAGTGAATCTAAGTAAATGTAAAATTTAAATAAAGCAACAAGCCAAGTAGCAACATAATCTTGCTGCTTAAGACAGGAGATTCCTTAGACAAGTTGAAATTAGACAAAATGTCAATATGTAGAGTAACCCGACTTGCTGCTTGATAATATATTTCTAAGAATATCTGCAAATGTCAAAAACGATGTTTTAATTGTTTTACAAACTGCTATGTTTTATTCTCTTTATGTAATAAAGTTTTACTTTTGTATTTCCAGAAGTGCTACGAAAGTGTTGTCACGTGAAATGGACTTTACCCCAACTTTGCTGCATGATGTATATTCAAGTGTGAGACATCCATGCACCAGCTGTAAACTGAGATGGACCCACACATGAAATATGTTGACTTTTCTATGTATATCATCTGCACAGAATGTGTTTATGACAAGACTGTATACATATATTGTTAAATCATTATTTATTTCCATTATGGCATGCATGTAAGAAGCAAGTATTAATTTAACAATTGCATTCACAGAAATGTTAAATGTGATCAATCTAATTTAAAGAATAACCTTTCATTGGACTTTTGAAGTTTCATATTACTTGTGGTGGAGACTGACCCAGTCATTCAGCAACTTATACTGTCTGTGAGTCATTTCTTGTATGTTATAGTTTTCTTAATAAGGCATAAAATATCAAATTTATGGTTAGATGAACTCATTCATCACTTGTAGATTAATGTTAAAGCAGTTCAACATTTTACCATAACTTATTTAATATATTATTCAACCAGATTTGTCACATACTTTCATATAAACATTTGTATAATACAGTCTAATCTAATCTAGAAATAATGTACCACAATTTTTCAGTTATATTTTATGTTGTTTTGATGTCTCAACATATAATTACTAACATCAACAAAACTTAAGTATTTTACAATTTGGTTGGTATAAATGGTTGTTTTGTTTATATGTTTTATTTATTTCCATCCAGGGGAATAAAGAAATATACATTTTAAAATATCTCATTATTCCAGATAAGTACACTACATAATCAAGATAAAAGAAATAAGAACAAGAGCACCGCCTTGCGGGTGCTGACGCTCATCTGATTTTTTTGTATAATAGAAATATTGTCCTACCCATGAAGGGCAATCATTCTTGCAAAAAGCAGGATAGAGTTATGTTTCTTGATGTACAGCGTCCGCTTGTGACGGTGAAAACCTGTTGCAAGTTTTAAAGCAATAACTTTGATAGTGTATGAGAATTGCTGACTTAAACATAATACTCAACCAAAAAAAACTGATTTTCTAAGTCCAAAAGGGGCAATAATTATTGCAACAAGAGCTGTCCGTAAGACAGCCAAGCTCGACTATTCGAAATATTGTCACAGAAGCAGGAAATATTACCCAAAATGTTAAATATCAAAAGAGTTTTAAGTTCGAAAGGGGACATAATTTGACCAAAATGCATATCAGAGTTATGGGACTTGATGCTATCAACTAGTTTTATAACCCCGAAGACACATGTGAAGTTTCAATGTAATATCATTATTCTGTAGTAGTTTTGGAGATAGTAACTTGCATGTAAAACTTTAACCAGGATTTTCTAAGTCCAAAAGGGGGCATAATTTGCCCAAAATACATGTCAGAGTTATGGGACTTGACCCAGTGAGGTAGGTAATTGATCTTGAAAAAGAAAACATAAGTTTCAAATCTATATGCCTTTTAGTAATAGCTGTATGTACTTGCACGCAAAACTTTAACCAGAATTTTCTAAGTCCAAAAGGGGGCATAATTTGGCCAAAATGAAGGTCAGAGTTATGGACTTGGTGCTATCAACTAGTTTTATAACCCCGAAGACACATGTGAAGTTTCAATTCAATATCTGCATTAGTTTTGGAGATAGTAACTTGCATGTAAAACTTTAACCAGAATTTTCTAAGTCCAAAAGGGGGCATAATTTGCTCAAAATACATGTTAGAGTTATGGAACTTGACCCAGTGAGGTTGGTAATTGACCTAGAAAAAGAATAAATAAGTTTCAAAGCTATATGCCTTTAAATGATAGCTGTATGTACTTGCATGCAAAAACTTAACCAAGGTGTGACGCCGACGCCGACGCAGACGCCAGGGTGAGTAGAATAGCTAGACTATTCTTTGAATAGTCGAGCTAAAAAGCAGGATGGAGTTATGTTTCTTGATGTACAGGGTCAGCTTATGATGGTGTACAAGTGTTGTAAGTTTCAAAGCAATAGCTTTGATAGTTTAAGAGAAAAAGTTGACCTAAACATACAAGAGGGTCATGATGACCCTGGATCGCTCACCTGAGTAATATGAGCTACATGTTTCAAATGTCAAAATGATGATAAAATATTAAGAAAGTCAGTAGGTCACATTCATGGTCAATGAAATTCAGTTTTACAATTTGTGTGCAAAACTGTGTACGTCATCTAATTTTCAAGGCTGTATCTTAAACAAGAGGGCCATAAAGGCCCTGTATCGCTCACCTGACCTATTGACCTAAAGATCATCAAGAATAACATTCTGAACAAGTTTCATAAAGATATGGTCATAAATGTGATCTCTAAAGTGTTAACTAGCTTTCCTCTGATTTGACCTGGTGCCCTAGTTTTTGACCCCACCTGACCCAGATTTGAACCTGACCTATAGATCATCAAGATTAACATTCTGAAAAAAATTCATGAAGATATGGTTATAAATGTGGCCTCTACAGTGTTAAAAAAGCTTTTCCTTTGATTTGACCAGGTGACCTAGTTTTTGACCCCAGATGACCCAATATTGAATTTGTCCAAGATTTTATTGAGAGTTATATTCTGACCAAGTTTCATTAAGATTGGGCCGAAATTATGACCTCTAGAGTGTTAACAAGCTTTTCCTTTGATTTGACCTGGTGACCTAGTTTTTGATCCTACATGACCCAATATCGAACACGTCCAAGACTGTATTGAGAGTAATATTCTGACTAAGTTTCATTAAGATTGGGCCAAAATTGTGACCTCTACAGTGTTAACAAGATTTTCCTATGATTTGACCTGGTGACCTAGTTTTTGACCCAAGATGACCCAATATCGAACTCGTCCAAGATTTTATTGAGAGTAACATTCTGACCAAGTTTCATTAAGATTGGGCGAAAATTGTGTCCTCTAGAGTGTTAACAACCTTTTCCTTTGATTTGACCTGGTGACCTAGTTTTTGACCCCAGATGACCCAATATCGAACTCGTCCAAGATTAGTAGTATTTATTTCTTTAGATATGTTGGACTGAAATGGGAATAGCAACATACCTTAAATTTTTGTAGTCATAAGTTAATATGGGAATTATTAACTTGAAATAGGCTTTATCTCACTGTTATGCCATCTGAGCTTTACTATTTTTCAACATTGTCATTGGCAACAAGGCTCAACATTATTTTTTTGTGTATACCTTGCATTCATGTGTGATAAATGTTTTTACGGTATTCTTTAATATAATATATGCTTTTAATCTTACCATGGATTTAAAAAAACATATATTTATTTGTCTGAAAATTAAGGTAAAAATACTGACTGATTAAATTGCAATGTAAGAAAGCTTATATGAAATAAAGGGAGGTAATTCCATAAAAAACTAGAGCTATCACTAAAGGTGATGAATGTACCCCCCGCATGCACTGACACAGTACATTGCAATTTGACGCACACAAGATTGCATAATTATGTGGACTGTATGTATATAGACTGTATGTATACAGTATAGTAACAAAAAACAAAGTCCCATAACTATGCAGAATATTTATCTAAAAGAATGTAACATGCAGCATGCACAACTAGGGTTGGTACTGATCACTTGTGTGAAGTTTCATTAAACTGTGTGTAAGGGTTTGGTAGATTAGGCCCGCACAAGATTGCTTATGCAGACTGTATGTACATAGTATGTTAACAAGAAACAAAGTCCCATAACTCTGCAATTTTTGTCTCTGAAAGAACCTAACATGCCCCATGCACAACTACTGTTGTTACTGATCACTTGTGTGAAGTTTCATTAAACTGTGTCAAGGGGATGAGGAGAGATGGTGCGCACAAGATTGTGTCTATGTATATAGTATAGTAACAAAAAAACAAAGTCCCATAACTCTGCAAATTTTTTTTCTAAAAGAACCTAACATGCCCCATGCACAACTACTGTTGGTACTGATCACTTGTGTGAAGTTTCATTAAACTGTGTCTAGGGGATGAGGAGAGATGGTGCGCACAAGATTGTGTCTATGTATATAGTATAGTAACAAAAAAAAAACAAAGTCCCATAACTCTGCAAATTTTTTTTCTAAAAGAACCTAACATGTCCCATGCACAACTACTGTTGGTACTGATCACTTGTGTGAAGTTTCATTAAATTCTGTCAAGGGGATAAGGAGAGATGGTGCGCACAAGATTGCGTCTACGGACAGACGGCCAGACGGACAGACAGACAACCTGAAACCAGTATACACCCCCCCCCCCCTTACAACTTTGTTGTCGTGGGGGGGGGGGGGGGGGTACAATTATGTAGATGTAGATGATAAATATAATGAAGGGAGGTAATAAAATACTGTGAAGTTAATAGTCTTCATTTCTTTGATGAGCTAATTAATTGTTTTACATGTTGGTTTGTTAACTACAAGTATGACCTAACATGACTGTGTACTTGTCCTGAGGGAAAATAAAAAAGGTTGTTTGATGTCCTTGTACTGTTAAGTAGTTCCTGGATTTGTTTACATTCCATGTCTGAATGACATGAAGAAACAGACTTTAATGAGGGTATCCTGGGAAAATACGTAAGTTTATTTTTATATCAGCAAATTTGATGAGATAGTCATTCAGGAGTTGTCTATCCTATTTCCAAAAGTACTAAATCCAGGAACTACTTAACTACTCCAAAAATGTTATGGGGACTAAATTTTTCGGAGTAAATATCTCTTTTAAAAATAACACACAACATTTTAATATTGTGTTTATATTATCTGATGCACTTAGCAATATTTGGAGTCTAAATGTTAAAAAAAATCTGGTTTTAATTTTTTAGTTACAGTGTCTACCCTATGACATTTTAAATTATGAGTGACTACTATTTTTTGCAAATACTTCATAAAAATCTTTATCCATGATTTTCACGTTATAAAAATTGGTGCTAACGATGACTTATATTTTTAGTGGATTAATATAGTTTTCCGTGATTCATTAGCCTTTGTCACATGACAAATATTTACCGCATAATTAAAGTAGTTCAACGCGTAGACAAAAATCAATACATTTATAAAATTTACAAGTGTATACGATTAAAACTAAATTTTTATTTTATCAATGCACTGAAGTACTGACGGGTCGATTTTCTTGTCGGTCTGAGGGAAATTTTTGGCTGGAACCCCGCTATCAACCGGACTGTTAATGGTTATGATCTACTCCTTTTCCTTCAAAAATGCGATAGGTAGGAAAATTGATGGACCCGTAATAGTGTACCTCCTTTTTGAAGAGTATTAAATTCCTACCATAAACCTAGTTTAACTAAGTTTTCAGGAGGGCGTAGGTTCAAACTTTACTAGGACCAAACTTTTATTCTTTATATTTGTTGTTTTATCTATTAAAATATTTTTTTAAGACTTAATATTGACTTGTTGTACAAAAGGGGAAGAAAATCATTGTTTAGCCATTTCTTGCTCTTCAAAGTAATTTAACCTCTAATACAGAAGGGTGAAGGTTCAGACATCTTTGAAAATACAAAGCTACATCTGGTAAAAGTTCTTTATTTTGCATTTATTCTGTTTTTTTTTTGTTTTGTTTTGGGTTTAACGCCATTTTTCAACAGTATTTCAGTCATGTAACGGCGAGCAGTTAACCTAACCAGTGTTCCTGGATTCTATACCAGTACAAACCTGTTCTCCGCAAGTAACTGCCAACTTCCCCACATGAATTATCAGTGGTGGAGGACGAATGATTTCAGACACAATGTCTTTTATCAAATCGTCACGGAGAACATACGCCCCGCCCGGGGATTGAACTCGCGACCCCTCGATCCATAGACCAACGCTCTCCCTACTGAGCTAAGCAGGCGGGCTTCATTTATTCTGTGGAAGAAATTTAGGTAGGTTTTACTTCTGCACTATGATTATTTTTGAATGCAGAGAGCAAGGTATTATTTTTTCAGTGTTGGAGCTTAATTTCTGTCCGATTAAATCATTTTACTTGAAGCACCTAGAAAAAATGTTATCGGCAGATTTCAAGTTTCAAGTTTATTTCATTTAACTCTCAGTTCGTACACATATACAAAAACATGATACAAATACATTCATTATATACATGAGGGCTACAATAAAAACTACTTAAATAAACAAGAGGGTCATGATGACCCTGAATTGCTCACCTGAGTAATACGAGCCATATGTTTAAAATGCCAAACTGATGCTAAAGTATTAGAAAGTAGGTCAGTAGGTCAGATTCATGGTCACTGAAAGTCAGTTTTAAGATCGGTATGCAAAACTATACATGACATCCAAATTTCAAGGCTGTATCTTAAAAAACCAGAAAGTAGGTCATAGGTCAAGGTCACGGTCAAGTGATCCCTTATCACTTTGGGTCCTCAGGTAATTATAATTAAACAGTCTAGGAAATATGATCTGATAATTTTTTTAAGTATTTATTCCTATATAACACATATAACAACTGACCCCCAGGGTGGGACCTCTTTTCACCCCAGGTGCATAATTTGAACAATCTTGTTAAAGATCCACTAGGCAATGCTTACATACCAAATATCAAAGTCCTAGGCCTTTTTTTCGGACAAGAAGATTTTTTTTCTGTTTATAAATCTATGTTACCAAATATCAAAGGCCTAGGTCTCGTGGTTTTAGACAAGAAGATTTTTAAAGTTTTTTTCTATATAAGTCTATGTAAAACTTGTGACCCCAGGGAAGGGGCCTCTTTTCACCCCATAATTTGAACAATTTTGATAGAGGACCATAAAATGATGTCACATGCCAAATATCAAGGCTCTATGCCTTGCTGTTTTGGACAAGAAGATTTTTAAAGTTTTTCTTTCTGGTTACCATGGCAACCAGAGTTCTGCATGGAATTCAATTCTTTGAACAATTTTGGAATGGGGCCACCCAAGGATCATTCTTGTGAAGTTTGGTGTAATTCTGGTCAGTGGTTTTAAAGAAGATTTTTTTAGAAATTGTTGACGGACGCACAACGCACGCCGCACGACGAACATTGAGCGGTCATAAAAGCTCACTATGAGCCTTTGGCTCAGGTGAGACAAAAAAAGAATACAGAGATTTATGTTGTGTTTTATAATTGTTATGCAATACTTTCAGGTTTCTTTTATAAAAAAAAAAATTGCTATAATGAATTCTCTGCAATTGTTTTGCGCAGTGGTTATCACTTTGAAATTTGACTCTGCTTGAGCCTGAGGAAATAACATAAACTATACGAAATTAAAACAAGAGGACCATGATGGTCCTGAATCACTCACCTGTCCCCACATGACCCAGTTCTGAACTCAGTATGACATCGTTTTTTTCTATTACTTAACATAGTGACCTAGTTTTCGAGCTCATGTGACCCAGTTTTGAACCTGACCTAGATATCATCAAGATAAAAATTCTGACCAATTTTCATGAAGATCCATTGAAAAATATGGCCTCTAGAGAGGTCACAAGGTTTTTCTATTATTTGACCTAATGACCTAGTTTTTTGAAGGCACGTGACCCAGTTTTGAACTTGACCTAGATATCATCAAGGGGAACATTCTGACCAATTTTCATGAAGATCTCATGAAAAATATGGCCTCTAGAGAGGTCACAAGGTTTTTTCTATTTTTAGACCTGCTGACCTAGTTTTTGACCGCATGTGACCCAGTTTCAATCTTGACCTAGATATCATCAAGGTGAACATTCTGACCAATTTTCATGAAGATCCTTGAAATATATGGCCTCTAGAGAGATCAAAACATGTTTCTATTTTTAGACCTACTGACCTAGTTTTTAACCGCAGTTGACCCAGTTTCCAACTTGACCTAGATATCATCAAGGTGAACATTCAGACCAACTTTCATACAGATCCCATGAAAAATATGGCCTCTAGAGAGGTCAAAAGGTTTATCTATTTTTAGACCAACTGACCGAGTTTTTGGAACGCACATAACCCAGTTTCGAACTTGAACTAGATATCATCAAGGTCAACATTCTGACCAATTTTCATGACGATCCATTGAGAAATATTGCCTCTAGAGAGGTCATAATGTTTTTCTATTTTTAGAACTACTGACCTAGTTTTTGACAGCACGTGACCTAGTTTCGAACTTGACCTACATATCATCAAGCTGAACATTCTGACCAACTTTCATAAAAATCCCATGAAAAATGTGACCTCTAGGGTGGTCACAAGCGAAAGTTTAATGCATGCACGCACGAATGGACACACGGACGACGGACGCCGCACGATCACAAAAGCTCACCTTGTCACTTTGTGACAGGTGAGCTAAACAAGAGGACCATGATGGTCCTGAATCGCTCACCTGCCCCCACATGAACTGAGTATAACGTCGTTTTTTCTATTATTTGACATAGTGACCTAGTTTTTGAGCTCATATGACCTACTTCTGAACTTGACCTAGATATCATCAAGGTAAAAATTCTGACCAATTTTCATGAAGATCCATTGAAAAATATGGCCTCTAGAGGGGTCACAAGGTTTTTCTATTATTTGACATAACCTAGTTTTTGAAGGCATGTGACCCAGTTTTGTACTTGACCTAGATATCATCAAGGTGAACATTCTCACATATTTTCATGAAGATCTCATGAAAAATACGGCCTCCAGAGAGGTCACAAGGTTTTTCTATTTTTAGACGTACTGACCTAGTTTTGACCGCATGTGACCCAGTTTCGAACTTGACCTAGATATCATAAAGGTGAACATTCTCACCAATTTTCATGAAGATCCATTGAAAAATATGGCCTCTAGAGAGGTCAAAAGGTCTTTCTATGTTGAGACCTAGTGACATAGTTTTTGACCGCAGTTGACCCGGTTTCAAACTTGACCTAGATATCATCAAGGTGAACATTCAGTCCAACTTTGATACAGATCCCATAAAAAATATGGCCTCTACAGAGGTCACAAGGTTTTTCTATTATTTGACCTACTGACCTAGTTTTTGACGCACATGACCCTGTTTCGAACTTGACCTACATATCATCAAGATGAACATTCTGACCGATTTTCATACAGATCCCATGAAAATTATGACCTCCAGAGAGGTCACAAGGTTTTTCTATTATTTGACCTAATGACCTAGTTTTGGACTGCACGTGACCCAGTTTCAAACTTGACTTAGATATCATGAATGTGAACATTCTGACCAATTTTCATGAAGATCCCATGAAAAATATGGGCTCTAGGGAGGTCACAAGAATTTTCTATTTTTAGACCTACTGACCTAGTTTTGGATCGCAGTTGCCCCAATTTCGAACTTGATCTAGATATCATCAAGATGAACATTCTGACCAATTTTCATGCAGATCCCATGAAAAATATGGCCTCTACAGAGGTCACAAGGTTTTTCTATTATTTGACCTACGAACTAGTTTTGGATCGGACGTGACCCAGTTTCGAACTTGACCTAAACATCATCAAGATGAACATTCAGACCAATTTTCATGCAGATCCCATGAAAAATATGACCTCTAGAGAGGTCAGAAGGATTTTCTATTATCTGACCTACTGACCTAGTTTTTGACCGCAGTTGACCCGGTTTCAAACTTGACATAGATATCATCAAGATGAACATTCTGATCAATTTTCATGCAGATCCAATGAAAAATACGGCCTCTACAGAGGTCACAACATTTTTCTATTATTTGATCTACTGACCTAGTTTTGCACCGTACTTTACCTAGTTTCGAACTTGGCCTAAATATCATCAAGATGAACATTCTGACCAATTTTCATGCAGATCCCATGAAAAATATGACCTCCAGAGAGGTCACAAGGATTTTCTATTATTTGACCTACTGACCTAGTTTTTTTAAGGCACGTGACCCAGTTTCGAACTTGCCCTAGATATCATCAAGGTGAACATTCAGACCAACTTTCATGAAGATCTTGTGAAAAATATGGCCTCTAGAGAGGTCACAAGGTTTTTCTATTTTTAGACCTACTGGCCTAGTTTTTGATGGCACGTGACCCAGTTTTGAACTTAACCTAGATATCATCAAGGTGAACATTCTGACCAACTTTCATAAAGATCCCATTAAAAATGTGACCTCTAGAGTGGTCACAAGCAAAAGTTTACGGATGGACGCATGCACACACGGACGGCCACGCAGCACGATCACAAAAGCTCACCTTGTCACTTTGTGACAGGTGAGCTAAAAAGGACGCGGTAATAGTTGTTTAAACAAGAGGGTCATAATGACCCTGAATCGCTCACCTAAGTATATTGAACCACATTTCAAATGGCAAACTGATTCTAAAATATTAGAAAGTAGATCAGTAGGTCACATTTATGGTCATTGAAAGACAATTTAAAGATTGGTGTGCAAAACTGTACATGTCATCCAAATTTCAAGGCTGGATCTTAAACTAGAGTGGTCACAAGCAAAAGTTTACGCACGGTCACACGGATTACGTAGACCTACTGACCTAGTTTTTGACCGCAGTTGACCCAGTTTTGAACTTGACCTAGATATCATCAAGATGAATATTCAGACCAACTTTCATACAGATCCCATGAAAAATATCGCATCTAGAGAGGTCACAAGGTTTTTCTATTATTTGACCTACTGACCTAGTTTTTGATGGCACTTGACCCAGTTTCGAACTAGAACTAGATATCATCAAAGTGAACATTCTGACCAATTTTCATGAAGATCCATTGAAAAATATGGCCTCTAGGGAGGTCACAATGTTTTTCTATTTTTAGACCTACTGACCTAGTTTTTGACCGCAGTTGACCAAGTTTCCAACTTGACCTAGATATTATCAAGATGAACATTCAGACCAACTTTCATACAGATCCCATTATAAAAATCGCCTCTAGAGAGGTCACAAGGTTTTTCTATTATTTGACCTAATGACCTAGTTTTTGACAGCACTCGACCCAGTTTCGAACTTGAAGTAGATATCATCAAGGTGAACATTCTGACCAATTTTCATGAAGATCCATTGAAAAGTATGGCCTCTAGAGAGGTAACAAGATTTTTCTATTTTTAGACCAACTGACCTAGTTTTTGACCGCACCTGACCCAGTTTCAAACTGGAACTAGATATCATCAAGGTGAACATTCTGACCAATTTTCATGAAGATCCATTGAAAAATATGGCCTCTAGGGAGGTCACAAGGATTTTCTATTTTAAGACCTAGTTTTGGACCGCACATGACCCAGTTTCGAACTTGACCTATATATCATCAAGATGAACATTCTGACCTACTTTCATAAAGATCCCATGAAAAATGTTACCTCTATAGTGGTCACAAGCAAAAGTTTACGGACGCACGGAAGCACACACGGACGACGGACACCGCACGATCACAAAAGCTCACCTTGTCACTTTGTGACAGGTGAGCTAAAAATGAAACCTAGTGCGGAACAATGATATATGATAGTTATATTCAGAACAAAAAAATGACAAGAAAAAACCAACAAGCAAACAAACTGTCATTAAATCAAATAATATTATTAGTTCTATTGTAAATGTAAACATTATTTATGTAGCAAAATATAACAGGTAAGCTGTTTTGATATACACACTGTAGAATGTGGTCATTTGTTTCTTCTCGCATAACTGTGGCAATTCCACATAGTACTTACCTCCCCTAGAACCTATAACAACTGATCTGGGAGAATTTAGTTTTAAAACTTAAGCTTCCCCTATACATTTATCATATTTTGTTCTCATCATTTATTGTATTATATGCAAAAATCATACCTAGTAAAAGTAATACTTTTATTAAACATATAATCAATAATGCGCAGTATAATTCATATCGACATTTGTTATGAATGAAACTGCTCGGAACCAGTGTTTGTTTAAATGAGCTATTTATAGACCGAGTTCATAAGCTATAACGAAGTGGTACCTGGAATCCCGTTTCCGTTTCAACAACATAAACATTATCTAAATGTTTCGATTAAATTTTAATTCGATGTATATTTTTGTTAAATATGTCTTACATTTCGCATGATTTATTAGCTTTATATCTGCATATTACACATTCTGTGTATTCTGTCATTAAGTTTTACCGTACCAAAGATGAAAAAGTTCCATTCATACGGATATTTCATTCACAGGGGGTGAACTGATTTACCTTCGTTATGTAAAATTTTCTAATGCTATCTGAAAGGATAACAGAGAGCTGCCATATTTTTCATTTACAAATCATAAGTATTCACATTTATTGCATATGCTAAATAAATGGTATCAATCTGTTTACTCTCAGTCCCTTGAATTTCATAGAAGCACTGAACTACTTTATAGCGTATGTGAGGAGAAAGGAAGTAACTGCATTTGTAAGTACAATTACACCAATGTCGGTATACGTAGTTTGGCGACTTTGGGAAGGTTTCACTGCCCAAAAAATGGTAGCTTTAACTGAGAAAACATTTGCAAAAGAAAATGTTAATTATCTGGCATGTAATGAATCTAGAATTGTTTTTATAGCTCACATAATCGTTATTTTATTGATAAATAATAATTATATGATTTTATTCAATTTTAGTGGCATCTTATTTCCTGAGACGTTGGTTGTGGCAGTGGTTTATTTCATGCAAATTAGCTAAACATACCTATTTTGGAGGGAAAAAAATATATCATTAGATTAACAAAATACTATTTTGGAAAAGACTGAGAGACTTTAAGACCAGATCAAAACTGTTTGAAACATTTAAATTGATTTACAATTTAGAAAACGTTATTTTTTAACAAAATTTTGTCATTTTATAACATTCTCATTAAATTTCATGAATATGCAAATTAGTTAAAATAAAAATATTGCTTTTCAATGTCCAATGTCTCAGCTTTATTTTGATACCATTTTTATTGATTTATGACCAAAACTAACCAAGATATGGCTGATTATCATCTACATGGTTGTCTTTTCAAAAATGAATGGTTGCCATGGAAACGGTAAAATCATATATAGTTCAAAAAAGTTTTTTTCATGGGAACATATTTTATTTTGAAAGAGTTGGTCCTGCCGAACAATTTGATACCTAAAAAAAAAAAAATTTAGAGGGGGTGCATGGTAGACGCTTTTGGCACCCCCCCCCCCCCCACCCACCTAACAGGTGCTAGAACTTTCATCATATGATGTGTATGATGAGGTGGAACAAGACTGAAACAAATTCATTTAGCAATAACAGAGATAGAGTTAAAATACTCATATTCTAAGTTAAATGTGTTTTGTTGGGTTTCATACACAATTTGGTTCATATAGCTCATTCTCTAGCTTTTAATGGTAGAGGAAGATCCAAGATGCCCCTCTAGGCATTATTTCATCAGGAGCAAGCACCTGGACAGAACCACTGACCTGTGTAATACAATATATCCCCACTTCTTCAAAGGGATAATGGGTGTGAGGGATGGTATAAATATGTAGTAAGGTCATCTTTGTGTGTATAGTGGAACAAACTGAACAAACTTGAGAATGGTCACAGCAAAGATGTTACAGAACACCCATCAAGGGATTCAAGAATGCAGAAAAAATGATGGGAAAGCGTTATAAAATATCTTTTACTGGTTATATCTGTCAGCTTGTATGACCAAATGTGTATCAAAGCAGTTAAGAATGACATATAATAGATGTTCACAATAAGGCACTTAGCATTAGAAATAAAGAGTTTAGTTAGACATGTTAAATTAAATACCCTTGTTTGCTTTTGCCTTGTTTGTCTTATCAACTTCTGCATAAACATCATTTTTGCTGCTGTCAACAACAATTCTATTCTTGTCAACAGTTGAATAAACTGCACCATCACCTACTCCACTTTCTCCAGCTGTTTGTTTTTGATTCCGTGGTCCTGCTGATACATACATTGGGTTGTCTTGCATTCCTACAGAAAAAATATAGATCTTAGGAATACAAATATGGAGCACTGTTTTGGAAACAAGAGGGCCATGATGGCATTAGGTCGCTCACGAAAGTAGCACTCCATAACAAACATGTCTGACGTAATGACCCACTTTTTGACACCACATGACTCCTCTGAGTTTTCAAGGAGATAAACATTTTGAAAAGTTTCATGAAGATTGGAGCAAACATGTGGCATCTAGTGTTTTATTCATCCATTTGGCCTAGTGACCTAGTTCTTTTATCCAACAGGACCCAATTTTTAATCTGTCCGAAATTTCACAGACAAATATTCTGTTCAATTTTCATTATGATTTGACCAAAAATGTGGCCCGAGTGTAGACAAGCATTTTCTTTAATTTGACCTAGTGACCTAGTTTTTGACCCAGATTAGAACTCGTCCATGATTTCATGAAAGCAAACATTGTGACAAAGTTTCGTGAAGATTAAAGAAAAAAGTGGCCTCTAGAGTATAAACAAGCTTTTCCTTTGAATTTACCAAGTGACCTAGTTTTTGACCCTACATGAACCTGAGCTGAAATCAAATAAGACTTCATGAAACTAAACATTCTGACAAAGTTTTATGAAGATTGAATAAAAAAATGTGGCCCCTTGAGTGTAAACAAGCTTTTTCTTTGATTTGACCTGTTGACCTAGTTTTTGATCCAATGTGACCTAGATAAAAACTCATTTGAGACTTTATGAAGACAAACATTCTGGCCAAGTTTCATGCACATCAGATGAAAAATGCAGCCCCTATTGCATAATAATGTTTCTCTTTGATTTGACCAGGTGACCGAGTTTTTAATCCCAGATTACCCATATTTGAACCTGACCTAAATTTCATCAAGACAAACATTCTGGTCAAATTTCATGAGTATCCATTCACAAATGCAGCCCCTATTACCTACATTTAGCTTTTCTTTGATTTGCCCAGGTGAACTAGTTTTTGATTCCAGATGACCCAGATTCCAATTTTGCAGAGATTTTATCGAGACAAACATTCTGACCAATTCTCATGAGTTTCAAACTTAAAATGTGGTCTCTAGAGTGTTAACAAGATTTTCCTTTGATCTCAGGTAGTGCCCTTGTTTTTGAACCAACATGACCAAGATTCAAACTCGGCCTGACGATCATCAAAATAAACATTCTGACAAAGTTTCATGAAGATAGGTTCATAAATGTGGCCTCTAGAGTGTTGACAAGCTTTTCTTTTGATTTGACCATGTGACCTAGTTTTTGACCTTGCATGACCCAGATTTGAAATTGGCTTAGAGGTCATCAAGATTAACATTCTGACCAAGTTTCAAGAAGATATGGTCATAAATGTGGTCTCTAGAGTGTTAACAAGCTTTTCCTTTGATTTCACCTAGTGACCTAATTCCTGACCCCACCTGACCTAGATTTCAACTTGACCTAAAGATCATAAAGATTAACATTCTGACCAAGTTTCATAGAGATATTAACATAAATGGGTTCTCTAGAGTCTTAACAAGCTTTAAATTTGATTTGACATGGTGACCTAGTTTTTTACTCCACTTGACTTAGATTTCAACTTGACCTATAGATCATAAAGATTAACATTCTGACCAAGTTTCATAGAAATACTATCATAAATGGGGTCTCTAGAGTGTTAACAAGCTTTACATTTCATTTGATCTAGTGACCTAGCTTTAGACCCCACCTGACCAAGATTGAACTTGTCCTTAAGGTCATCAAGATTAACATTCTGGCCCGCCCGCTTAGCTCAATAGGAAGAGCTTTGGTCTACGGATCATGGGGTCGTGAGTTCGATCCCAGGGCGGGGCGTATGTTCTCCGTGACGATTTGATAAAAGACATTGTGTCTGAAATCATTCGTCCTCCACCTCTGATAATTCATGTGGGGAAGTTGGCAGTTACTTGCGGAGAACAGGTTTGTACTGGTACAGAATCTAGGAACACTGGTTAGGTTAACTGTACGCCGTTACATGACTGAAATACTGTTGAAAAACGGCGTTAAACCCAAAACAAACAACAAACTGACCAAGTTTCATTAAAATATGGTTATGAACGTGGCCTCTAGTGTGTTAACTAGCTTTTCTTTTGATTTGACCTGGTGACCTTGTTTTTTGACCCCTCCTGAACCAGATTTAAATTTGGCTTTAAGATCATCAAGATTTACAATCTGACCAAGACTCATTAAGATATAGTCATAAATGTGGCCTTTAGAGTGTTAACTAGCTTCTCCCTTTGATTTGACCTAGTGACCTAGTTTTTGACCTCACCTGATCCAAATTAGAACTTGACCTATAGATCATCAAGAATAACATTCTGACTAATTTTCATGAAGTTATAGTCATAAATGTGGCCTCTAGAATGTTAACAAGCTTTTCCTTTGATTTGACCTAGTGACCTAGTTTTTGACCCCACCTGTCCCAGATTTGAACTTGACCTAAAGATCATCAAGATAAGTTCTATAAAGATATGGCCATAAATGTGGCCTCTAGAGTGTTAACAAGCTTTTCCTTTGATTTGACCTGGTTACCTTTTTTTTGACCTCACATGACCCAGATTCGAACTTGACCTAAAGATCATCAAGATTAACATTCTGACCAATACTCATGAACATACAGTCATAAATGTGGCCTCTTGAATGTTAACAAGCTTTTCCTTTGATTTGACCTGGTGACATAGTTTTTAAGCCCAGATGACCTAATATCGAACTCATCCAAGATTTTATTGAGGGCAACATTTTGACCAAGTTTTATTAACATTGGGCCAACAGTGTGACCTCTAGAGTGTTAACAGTAAAATTGTTGATGACGACAGATGACGGATGGATGACGGACAGAGGGCGATCACAAAAACTCATCTTCAGCACTTTGTGCTCAAACTGTCTTTGAACAAGGCAGTCTGAAATACAGCTAAATCCCCCGCCACTGCTATGTATAGTGAAAGGGTAAACCTTTGACCTTGAGCTGTAACCGTGACTTTGAACTGACATGGCTGAGTCATGAATTCAGCACATCATCTTGATGGGGTGATCATTTGACCCAAGTGCCATGAAAATCCTTCAATAGGTTTAGGAGATATGGACCGGACACGGAAGTGTTACGGATGGACATACGGATGGAGAAAATTCCTATAACCCCTCACCACTCGTGACAGGGAATTAATTAGTTCCTTTGAAAACGAAAGATAATGCTCAAAAAAGTTTTGAACCAGACTTAGATTTCAAACAAACATTCTAACAGAGATTTATGAAGATCTCTAGAGTTTGAAAACATTTTCTATGACTTGGCCTTGCAACCAAGTTTAAGATCTCAGGTAACCAAGCTTTAAACTTGATCAAGATTTTATAGAAAAAACTAGAAATACATTCTGCATGCCCACGGGCAGAATGTCTAGCCTGCCACCTGTCTACAAAAGTAACATTTATTATAGTATTTGGCAAGAACTGATTTACACTAGCACCTATATTTGATGGATTTTTTTACCAATTATAAAAAAATCTATATAATATAAGTCCACACAAAACTGCTTACCAGGTAGAGATAGGTCAAAATACATCGCAAAAATGGATGTAACATGCATGATGTACCACAGGAAAGGGGTCTCAATTTTTCCCCATGGCCAGTAATAAACAAGAGGGCCATGATGGCCCTATATCGCTCACCTGTTATCATTGCACTTGAGGATAAGAAGGTCTTCAGAAAAAATATCTAAGTCTATAGGACAGGAACAACAAAGGAAAGAAATTTAACCAAAAAGAAAAAAAAATCTTACAAGGTACAGATATGTCAAAAACCACCTAAAAATTGGAGGTACCATCCATGTTGTACCACAGAAAAGAGGTCTTGATTTTTCCCTACGGCCAATAATTAAAAAGTTACTAAAATAAGCTATTTATAGTAATGTAAAAGGGAAGTAATTAAAAAAAATTATTATTAGTGAACAAAAGAAGGATCTGCCAAATAAATCTGTTGACATAAATGAAATTTCAGATCAGTATTTTCATTAGTTACGGAGATATACCCATTTCAATTTGAAACAAGAAACGCGGCAATGCCACGAAACCAGGTTTTCAACACTTTTCATAAGAATAAAAAAGTATACTGAATCACAGTGCACCACTTTAAAGCACAACCCTAACCCTAAACCCTAACCCTAACCCTATTTTTAGTAACAATGACCTTGACCTTGATCCCAGAAACCCCAAAATCAATCCCAAGCTACAACTTTATATAAGTTTTCTATACACCAAGTTTCATCATGATAGCTCATTCCTAAGTTAAGTTATTGACCGGAAACCCTTTTTCTATTTTAAGTAACAGTGACCTTGACCTTGACCCCAGAAACCCCAAAATCAATCCAAGCCTTTGTCTTGATATAAGCTACATACATACCAAGTTTTATTAAAATATCTTTACCGAAACAAAAGTTATTGACCGGAAACACCAGTTTGACGCCGCCGCCCGCCCGCCCGACCAACAACATACCCCAATCTAATAACTCAGGTTTTCGTTGAAAACCTGGTTAATAAAGGGAGATAATTTGACATAAAATCAGTCAATAGTTAACTACTCTGATTGGCTCAGTCCAACTAATGACAATAATGAAATTTCAAATAAGTCCTATAAGTACTTACTGATATTAATCCATTTTGACTACAATCAGGGGAGGTAATCAGATATAAAATAACTCTGGAACCTACGATTGATTCTAATTTGTCATGGAATCCCAAGATTTATTGTTGTTGAAGATATTTTGGAAGTTTGTATCAAATAAAACCATAAATGAAGTCTCTATATGGCTGCAAAAACCAAAATAGCCAATTTTGGACCTTTAAGGGACCATAACTCTGGAACCCAT
Organism: Mercenaria mercenaria; assembly: GCF_021730395.1. Classification (NCBI taxonomy): domain Eukaryota; kingdom Metazoa; phylum Mollusca; class Bivalvia; order Venerida; family Veneridae; genus Mercenaria; species Mercenaria mercenaria. Next base: position 13,157 of record NW_026463070.1, on the reverse strand, counting down.
GATGGAATCTCGCCAGTTCAAAAAGGAACCAAGATCTTGTGGTGATACAAGTTGTGTGCAAGTTTGGTTAAAATCAAATCATAAATGAAATTGCTATTGTACAGACAAGGTCAAAATAGCTAATTTTGGCCCTTTCAGGGGCCATAACTCGGGAACTCATTATGGGATCCGGCCGGTTCAAGAAAAGAACCAAGATCTTATGGTGATACAAGTTGTGTGCCAGTTTGGTAAAAATCAAATCATCAATAAAGCTGCTATTGTGCAGACAAGGTCAAAATAGCTGATTTTGGCCCTTTTCGGGGCCTTAACTCTGGAACCCATAATGGGATCTGGCCAGTTCAAAAAAGGAACCGAGATCTTATGGTGATACAATTTGTGTGCAAGTTTGGTTAAAATAAAATCATAAATGAAGCTGCTATTGTGCAGACAAGGTCAAAATAGCTGATTTTGGCCCTTTTAGGGGCCATAACTCTGGAACCCATATTGGGATCTGGCCAGTTCAAGAAAGGAACCGAGATCTTATGGTGATACAAGTTGTGTGCAAGTTTGGTTAAAATAAAATCATAAATGAAGCTGCTATTGAGCAGACAAGGTTAAAATAGCTGGTTTTGGCCCTTTCAGCGGCCATAACTCTGGAACCCATAATGGGATCTAGCCAGTTCAAGAAAGGAACCGAGATCTTATGGTGATACAAGTTGTGTGCCAGTTTGGTAAAAATCAAATCATAAATAAAGCTGCTATTGTGCAGACAAGGTCAAAATAGCTAATTTTGACCCTTTCAGGGGCCATAACTCTGGAACCCATAATGGGATCTGACCAGTTCAAGAAAAGAACCAAGATCTTATGGTGATACAAGTTGTGTGCCAGTTTGGTAAAAATCAAATCATCAATAAAGCTGCTATTGTGCAGACAAGGTCAAAATAGCTGATTTTGGCCCTTTTAGGGGCCATAACTCTGGAACCCATATTGGGATCTGGCCAGTTCAAGAAAGGAACCAAGATCTTACGGTGATACAAGTTGTGTGCAAGTTTGGTTAAAATAAAATCATAAATGAAGCTGCTATTGAGCAGACAAGGTTAAAATAGCTGGTTTTGGCCCTTTCAGCGGCCATAACTCTGGAACCCATAATGGGATCTAGCCAGTTCAAGAAAGGAACCGAGATCTTATGGTGATACAAGTTGTGTGCAAGTTTGGTTAAAATAAAATCATAAATGAAACCACTATCGTGCAGACAAGAAATTGTTGACGGACGCACGCACGCACGGACTGACAATGGACGAAGGGTGATCACAAAAGCTCACCATGTCACTATGTGACAGGTGAGCTAAAAAGTTACAATATAAGCTATTTATAGTAACAACAAAGGGAAGTAATTCTAAAAACAAGATTGCCTCATAGTGTTGAACATATGTACCAAGTTACATCAAAATCCCCTAATGCATGAAGACAATGTCATTCTCATATCTGACCTTTGGCCTCTAAGTGTGATCTTGACCTTTGACCTAGTGACTCCCTCTTGTGCACGACACTCCGTCTCATAAAGGTGAACATTCTAGCAAAGTTACATCAAAAATCAACCATGCATGAAGAAGGAATGCTTCAAGCTTCAATTTGACCTCCGACTGTGACCTTGACCTTTGAGATAGGAACATGGGGTTTGCGCATGACACTCCTTCTCATTGAGGAAAACATTCATGCCAAATATAAACAAATTTGGTCCATGCATGTAAAAGTTATGGTCCGAACAAGCTTAAATTGAACCTTTGACCTCCAACTGTGACCTTCAACTTTGAGACAGGAACATGGTGTTTGCGCATTTCATGCCTTCTCATTGAGGTTAACATTCATGCCAAATATAAACAAGATTGGTCCTTACATGTCAAAGTTTAATAATGGTCCGGACAAAATTGGATGGACGCACGGATGCACATCTGCATGGACGGACGCACACACATACACCGAAAGTGACGACTATATCGAGTTGACCACAAGCAGGCTTGACAAAAACCACTGTGACAAAGATTGATGATGATCAAGGAGAAAATGAGACTTCTTCAGTATTTACAAGGTCTTTGCTTTATTTGACTAGTTTCTGATCTCAAAACCCAGTTTTGATCCTGATCTGAATTAAATAGTGGCAAGCATTCTGACAAAGTTTTAAGAACATAAAAAAGAAAATATGGCATCTAAAGTGTTAAGAAGGTTGTTCTTTTGACCTCAGGAAATTAAGTTTTGAACCTGACCTGGATTTCATAAAGACAGAAACACTGAAGATCAAACAGACAATGTTGCCTCTAGAGTGTTTACAAGGTTTTTCTTTGATTTAACCAAGTGCCCTAGTTTTTGACTGCTGACAATCTTGTTTTAAACTTGACCTAGATTTCACTGACACAAACATTCTGAGAAAGTTTAAAGATTAAACTGAATTTGTGGCCTCTAGAGTGTCAACAACGTTTTTCTATGCATTGACCAAGTGACCTATTTTTTTTTTACTTCAGGCATGCCAGTCTTTTATTGGTCCTAGATTTCATGAAGACAAACATTCTGATAAAATTTGATAAAGATGATATTAGAAAACATGGCATCTAGGGTGTAAACACAGTTTTATATAAATTCATGTAATATTCTGACTAAATGTTATCAAAACTGGGCTACAATGGTGACCTCTAGACTGTTGAGTCTACACACAAAGACAGAAGACAGATATAGGGTGATCAGAATAACTCACCTTAAGTACATTGTGCTCAGGTGAGCTAAAATGCTGACACAGAACAAACGAACCATAAACCTATACAATTACTATAGCTCACCAAAGTATACACAATTATAGGTCTTTTGGCTAGTTTTTTCTTATAAAGCATTATGTAAAATTTAATGTTTATCATACCATTGTCATCTTCATCAGCATATACTGGCGTCCTGGAAAGAAAGAAATTCATAGAGATTTCTACCATGACCTATATTATAAATCTTTCATGTTAAAAACGTATTTGGTATTAGAAAAATCAAATGACCTTACGTTTTGCAAGTGTTTTTCTAATAATTTAAGCAACCTCGGTTTCCACTACTAGATCATTAGATTAGTTTGCATATCCTCAAGACACCAACTTAAAAATGAAAATAATTTTTGATGGTTGGATGCATCAAGAAGACATTTATCTGCCATATTATTACCTCGTCTAATTTCTAGTTATATGCTAAACAAACTGCTATAATTTGATGTAAGTCATAATTATGTAAGTATGTCCATAACCTAACGTCTTTAAAAATGTTTTCTTTGTCAACTTCACCTCACCCTTTCTATACTTCAGTGTTAAGATAAACAAAGAATAAATTCAAAATCATTTGATGCCAGTTTCTAGCCCTTGGGCAAAGTCCTCAAATTCAAGATGGCCCCCAAAATGGCCATCGATAAGTGAAAAATGACATTCAATATATAAATATAACTAGAATGTGTCTGTATGACACAGGGTGTACCCCTACTGGTATATTTGTCACAAATCAGGGGCAATAATATAAATGTTGCAGTCCTAAGGAGGTATAGCCTCAAAAAACATTTTATAACTAGATGCCCACAGGCAACATGTCGAGCCCGTCAGCTGTCAAAAGGACTGGGAGTTGCACACGACACTCTGTCGCATTGAGGCAAACATTTATGCCAAATAAAAAAAAAAATTGCAAAAAGTTACAATATAAGTTATTTGTAGTAACAACAAAGGGAAGTAAATCTTAAAAAAAAAATAAAAAAAAAAAAATAATAAGTCCACACAAAAATCCTTACCAGTAGAGATAGGTCAAAATACACCTCAACATTGGATGTAACATGCATGTTGTACTGCAGAAAAGTGGTCATTTTCCCTACGACCAGTAATAAAAAAGTTACAATATAAGCTATTTATAGTAACAACAAAGGGAAGTAATTCTAGGTTCTTGCGCATGACACTCCGTCTCATGATGGTGAACAATTGTGCCAAGTGACATCAAAATTACTCTATGCATGAAAAAGAAATGCTCCGGACAAAGTCATTCTTGTATCTGACCTTTGACCTCTAAGTGTGACCTTGACCATAGACCTAAGGACCTGGTTCTTGCGCATGACACTCCGTCTCATGGTGGTGAACATTTATGCCATGTTACATCAAAATCCCTCCATGCATGAAGAAGAAATGCTCCGGACAAAGTTGTAATTCTTGTATCCTTTGACCTCTAAGTGTGACCTTGACCTTAGACCTAGGGACCTGATTCTTGTGCATGACACTCCGTCTCATGATAGTGAACAATTGTGCCAAGTTACATCAAAATCCCTACATGCATGAAGAAGCAATGCTCCAGACAAAGTCGTTATTGAATTTGACCTTTGACCTCTGTGACCTTGACCTTTGAGATAGGAACCTGGGGCTTGTGCATGACACTCCGTCTCACTGAGGTTAACATTCATGCCAAATATAAACAAGATTGCTCCATGCATGTCAAAGTTATGGTCCGGACAAACAAATCCGGACGCACGCATGCACGGACGCATGCATGCAGACACACGCACGCATTGATGCACGCACATACACCGAACAGCCATTTGGACAACTATGTCTTCGTTAACGCAAGCGGGCTCGACAAAAAGGATTCATTATTCTAGGCCATGTACTTTTTGAGCTATGAGCATAACAAAGAACAAGAGGGTCATGATGTCCCTGAATCGCTCACCTGAGTGATATAAGTCACATGTTTCAAATGGGAAATTGATGCTAAAATATTAAGAAGGCAGGTCAGTAGGTCACATTCAAGGTAACTGAAAGTCAGTTTTAAGATCTGAGTGTGCAAAACTGTACACATCATCTAAATTTCAAGGCTTTATCTTAAACAAGAGGGCCATGAAGGCCCTGTATCGCTCACCTGATCATCAAAATTAACATTCTGACCAAGTTTCATAAAGATAATTATGGTCATAAATGTGATCTCTAAAGTGTTAACTAGCTTTTCCTTTGATTTGACCCGGTGCCCTAGTTTTTGACCCCACATGACCCAGATTCGAACCTGAATTTTTTACCCAAGATAACCTCTATTCAAACTTGACCTAGATTTGATCAAGACAATCTGTTCAAATTCCATGAATATCCAGTGAAAAATGCAGCCCCTATTGCATGCATGCTTTTTCTTTGACAATATGACCTAGAGTTTGACTTCAAATGACCCATATTCAAACTTGACCTAGATTTCATCAAGATCATTCTAAACCAAATTTCACAAATATCCAGTTAAAATTGCAGCCCCTATTGCACACACAGTTTTTCTTTTATTTGACCAGGTGACCTAGTTTTTGACCTCAGATGACCCATATTCAAAATTGACCTAGATTTCATCAAGACAAACATTCAATTTGACTAATGTACATCTATTACGCTACGCTTAGGATCTGAGAACGAGCTATTGATAGCCTCGTTCTGATGACCCTTTCACTAGCCAATCAGAGCTTAACTTACAATATTTTGCAAATCTATAGTTAGCCTTGATTTTTGATGTATACAATTCTTATGTCGTAATGTGTCAGATAGCCGGTTAGCTCAGTCGGTAGGCCACTTGCTCTGTAAGCGAGGGGTCCCAGGTTCGAGCCCTGGATTGACTACACATTTTTCTTACTCGTTGACATTCGAACAAGTTGTCTGATTGGTTCAAATAAAAATACATTTGCGAAAATAAAAATAGCAATATTGGAAATCCAAAATATCCAGAAGACGAATGTAAATGGGTCATTCTCAGATCTTTGTTTAGAAGATCAAGTACTTTACTCAGATTGGACAAACATTCTGATCAAATTCCACAAATATTCTGTGAAAAAATACAGCCACTATTGCATACACGATTTTCTTTGATTCGACTAGGTGCCCTAGTTTTTGACACAAGATGACCAATATTAGAACTTGTCATAAATTTCATCAAGACCATTCTGACCAATTCTCATGAGTTTCAAACTGAAAATGTGGTCTTTAGAGTGTTAACAAGATTTTTCTTTCATCTGACCAAGTGATCTTGTTTCTGACCCCACATGGCCCAGTTGCCAACTTGGCCAAGGAATCATCATGTCAAACATTCTGACTAAGTCTCATGAAAATATGGTCATAAATGAAGCCTCAAATGTTAACAAGCTTTTCCTTTGATTTGACTGGGTGACCCAGTTTTGAATTTGGCATAGGACTCATCATAATAAAAAAAAAACATGCTAACCAAGTTTCATGAAGATAGGGTCATAAATGTGGCCTCTAGGGTGTTTACAAGCTTCTCCTTTGATTTGACCTGGTGACCTAGTTTTGACCCAATATGACCCAGTTTCGAACTTGGCCTCGAGAACATCAAGACAACAGCTCCGCCAAGCAGGACAATATATGCCCGAAGGGTTTTATCAGAGGATGGGAGCAAAATTTAAAGAACTTGACTGTTGAAGCCCAAAGGACAGGAACAACAAAGGATAGAAATTTTAAAAAAGTCCACACAAAAGTCCTTACCAGGTACAGATATGTCAAAGTACACCTAAAAATTGGAGGTACCATCCACGTTTTACCACAGAAAGGTGGTTTCGGATTTTCCCAACAGCCAATGTACATTAATCATAATCTTTCCTGCTCTGTGTGCAATGAGACCATTTGAAGTAAAATTCCTTGAGGCAAACATAAGATATTTTTAATTTCAATATGAACTGCATTGACTAAACTAGTGTCAGCGTTGACCGATTGCAGATAGAGCATAGGGAAAGTTTATAAGTCTTTCGTTTTTCCAATGGATGATCTTTATGTGTACTTTCAGCCTAATTGCTATGGACACTGGCTACAAACAAGTTTTCGTGCCAAAATAAATAAATAAACAAGAGGGCCAAGATGGCCCTAATCACTCACCTGAGTAACAAACAATAACAGTGTAAACATGTTTTACCTAGTGATTTCATGGAGACAAATATTCTGACCAATTTTCATTAAGATTGGACCAAAAAACATGGCCATTTTGAGTGTAAACAAGCTTATTCTTTGATTTGACCTGGTGACCTAGCTTTTGACCCTACATAACCCAAATAAAAATTTATCCAATATTTATTGCACACAAACATTCTGACCAAGTTCCATGCACATCAAATGAACAAGAGTATTAACAAGCTTTTCCTTTGATTTGACCTGGTGACCTAGTTTTTGACCCCATATGACCCAGTTTCGAAATAAATGAAGTCTCTACATGCGTACCGTCTTGGGATTCGGCTGCCAAAACAAAGGGGAGCCACGAAAACTTACTGAAAGTAAAGGGGGAGGGAATGCAAAAAGTAGCGTGAATGCAAGGGAAAGGAGAGGGTAATAGGGGGAGTGGGGCGGAGGAAAAACGCTGACAACAAACAAGAAAACGTACGCAACAGACAATACAAGACAGACAAAACAACCAGTTGAAAATAGGGGCACCGCCTTGGAACAGTCAGTAAACTAAATAAAGGAAACTGGGGGATTAAACACATTTAGGGCATGCCAACCTCGCACTTACCCCATTTCAATGAAGTTAAACAACACAATGTAAATTATTAATAAAACCCCCGCTGAGAAAGGCTCTAACATTAGTGCAAAAGTAACAGATAAATAAAGCAAAACATAAAATTAAGGTAAATTTAAGGTCAAATTACACCAATGTACTCAACAACTTGTCTGAAGTCAGAGGGCCATAACTCTTGAACCCATGACTGGATCTGGCCAGTTTTCGAAAGGAACTGAGATAGTATGCAAATATAAGTTGTGTGCAAGTTTGATTGAAGTTGATTGCAAAATGTAGTCTCTATCGTGTTCACAATCCAAAAATAGCAAATTTTGGCCCTTTAAGGGCAAATAACTCTGGAACTTTTCAAAAGGAACCGAGATATCATGCAATACAAGTTGTGTGCAAGTTTGATTAAAGTTGATTACAAAATGTTGTCTCTATCGTGTTCACAAGCCAAAAATAGCAAATTTTGGCCCTTTAAGGGGCCATAACTGGAACCCATGACAGGACCTGGCCAGTTTTGGGAAGGAACCAAGATATTATGCCAATACAAGTTGTGTGTGCGTTTGATTAAAACTGACCGCAAAATGTGGTCTCTATCATGTTCACAAGAAATAATGTGAACAGACGACGGACGGATGTGCGGACGACGGACAAAATGTGATCACAAAGCTCACCCTGTAACTACGTGACAGGAGAGCTAACAAAAATAAAGGAAAATGACATTGTAAAAACTATTGGGTTGAAAAAAAAAAAAAAATTAGGAAATTGGCATAAATCTAAGATTCCATACCTTTTTACTGTTCTTGCCAGCAGTTTTCGTGAGAACTGAGCCAATTCTAATAACGCAGATATTTCACACATAATATAATTTTTCTTTCTTCTTTTTTTTTGTGTTCAACAGCATTTTGTTTTTTTGCGGAAACATTTGTAAATGTGTCAACAACAAAATCAACAAGAGGGCCAAAATGGCCCTATATCGCTCACCTGTTATCATTGCACTTAAGGACAAGAAGATCAAAGAATCATAATCCAGATCAATCAAAAGAATTATGAGAAAATATAGTTGAAATTTTCTTAAAGTTACTTCAAATAAATTATTTTCAAATCAGGCCAGTAGTTTTATGCCCAAAGGATTACATCAAGCAAAATTTTGACTGATGAAGCCCAAAGGACAGGAACAACAAAGGGAAGAAATTAAAAGTAAATCTAAGTCCTCAGAAAAAATATCTAAGTCCAAAGGACAGGAACAACAAACGGCAAAATTTAACCAACAAGAGGGCCATGATGGCCCTATATCGCTCACCTGTTATCATTGCACTTGAGGACAAGAAGGTCCTCAGAAAAAATATCTAAGTCCAAAGGACAGGAACAACTAAGGGAAGAAATTAAACAAAACAAAAAAAAAATTCTTACAAGGTACAGATATGTCAAGATACACCTAAAAATTGGAGGTACCATCCATGTTGTATCACAGAAAAGTGGTCTCGGTTTTTCCCTACGGCCAATAATAAAAAAGTTACTAAAAACAAGCTATTTATAGTAACGTAAAAGGGAATTAATTTAAAAAAAAATGATTGTAAGTTAACAAAAGAAGGATCTGCCAAATAAATCTGTTGACATAAATGAAATTTCAGATCAGTATCTTCATTAGTTACGGAGATATACCCATTTTAATTTGAAATAAAGGGAGGTAATTTGACATAAAATCAGTCCATAGTTATCTACCTTCATTGGCTCAGTCCAACTAATGACAATAATGAAATTTCAAATAAGTACTATAAGTACTTACTGATATAAATCCATTTTGATTACAATCAGGGGAGGTAATCAGATATAAAATAACTCTGGAACCTACGAATGGATCTGATTTGTCATGGAATCCAAGATTTATTGTTGTTGAAGATATTTTGGAAGTTTGTATCAAATAAAACCATAAATGAAGTCTATGACGTTACGCTCATTGTTGGCGTACATTAGCGTAACTGACGTTATCGTCGTTTTTAACCGCTTTGACGTTACAGGGATAACTTGGGGTGTTTGGGCTACAGTTTTCATAAAACATATCGTTCCGATATTTAAAATAAATATTTGATATAGATGTCGAATGATGCTTATTCAATCAAATTATTTATCAGACAGTGAATTATATTGCAATGTTCAGATACAATTTTAATGCGTATACGTTATTTAGTTTTCAAACATAACGTCGACGTTACATTAATTTCACGGTTGTGACATTTCGGCTAGTTTTTGCAATTTTCATGTGATAAATTTAATTTATATTCAACGTTAGACTTATGCATATAAATTTGCAGTTAATTGTATGTACTTTCAGACTGTAGTTGCAGATTTGTAAACAAATACATATTTCTGTAAATATTTCGGCACGTAACAACTTCGTGATTTTATTTTTTGCAATTTTTGACACATCTATATGGCTAGATTAAAGTATACATATATTAAACGCCATTATCCAAGTTAAAACAGGACAACAACTTACTAATTCAAAAGTAGAATTTATGTACTTTTTGTCAAAATAAATATTATAAAAAGCATACAATAGTTAAAGAAACTACAGAAGTTTTAATAAATCCGATCGAGGAAAGACATAAAATCTTACGTTTTCAGTTGGAACTGTCTTTCGCTTCCGATTTGTTACAGAAAGTATTGAAGCAAATGATTGAAATGACGTCAAATATAGTTGACGTCACGTCACCGAGTCTTCTTATTGGACGGAAAAAAATAATTTTATGAATTAACTAAGCCGTTATGTAATGCGCATTGGTAAATTTTGTTACATCTTACATGATGTTTTTGTGTTCTTTTCTATTATACTATGTCGAATTAAATTTTTACTAATTATTTAACGTAGATGCGATCACATTTATTAACAGGGCGATTGTTTTGCCTTTCTTGTGATATAAGCATATAAACAACCGTATTTCTAAAACGAATTTCATGAAACATTGAAGTGTAAGAAACTTACAAATTCCCGATGTTCGCCAACAACGTACGCAACGTCTATATGGCTGCAAAAGCCAAAAATAGCCAATTTTGGACCTTTAAGGGGCCATAACTCTGGAACCCATGAAGGAATCTGGCCAGTTCAAGAAAGGAACCAAGATCTTGTAGTGATACAAGTTTTGTGCAAGTTTGGTTAAAATCAAATCATAAATGAAGCTGCTATTATGCAGACAAGGTCAAATAGCCAATTTTGGCCCTTTCAGGGGCCATAACTCTGGAATCCATTATGGGATCTGGCTGGTTCAAGAAAGGAACCTAGATCTTATGGTGACACAAGTTTTGTGCAAGTTTGATTAAATTCAAATCATAAATGAAGCTGCTATTGTGCAGACAAGGTCAAAATAGCTAATTCTGGCCCTTTCAGGGGCCATCACTCTGGATCCCATAACTGAATCTGGCCACTTCAAGAAAGGAACCAAGATCATATGGTGATACAAGTTGTGTGCAAGTTTGGTTAAAATCAAATCATCAATGAAGCTGCTATTGTGTAGACAAGGTCAAAATAACTAATTCTGGCCTTTCAGGGGCCATAACTCTGGAACCCATGATGGAATCTGACCAGTTCAAGAAAGGAACTAAGATCTTATGGTGATACAAGTTGTGTGCCAGTTTGGTAAAAATCAAATTATAAATAAAGCTGCTATTGTGCAGACAAGGTCAAAATAGCTAATTTTGGCCCTTTCAGGGGCCATAACTCTGGAACCTGTAATGGGATCTGGCCAGTTCAAGAAAGGAACAGAGCTCTTATGGTGATACAAGTTGTGTGCAAGTTTGGTTAAAATAAAATCATAAATGAAACCACTATCGTGCAGACACGAAATTGTTGACGCACACACGGACGGACGGACGCACGGACTGAAGACGGACGAAGGGTGATCACAAAAGCTCACCTTGTCACTATGTGACAGGTGAGCTAAAAAGAAATGAAAAATTCTTACAAGGTACAGATATGTCAAAATACACCTAAAAATTGGAGGTACCATCCATGTTGTACCACAGAAAAGTGATCTCAGTTTTTTACCTACGGCCAATAATAATAAAATTACTTAATAAGCTATTTATAGTAACATAAAAGGGAAGTAACTGAAACAAGAGGGCCATGATGGCCCTATATCGCTCACCTGTTATCATTGCACTTGAGCACAAGAAGGTCCTCAGAAAAATATCTAAGGATAGGAACAACAAAGCGAAGAAATTTAACCAAAAAGAAAAAAAAAATTCTTACAAGGTATAGATATGTCAAAATACACCTAAAAATTGGAGGTACCATCCATGTTGTACCACAGAAAAGTGGTCTCGGTTTTTCCCTATGACCAATAATAAAAAGTTACTAAAAGTAAGCTATTTATAGTAACATAAAAGGGAAGTAATTAAAAAAAAATATTGTAAGTGAACAAAAGAAGGATCTGCCAAATAAATCTGTTGACATAAATGAAATTTCAGATCAGTATCTTCATTAGTTATGGAGATATACCTATTTTAATTTGAAATAAAGGGAGGTAATTTGCCATAAAATCAGTTCATAGTTATCTACCCTGATTGTTTCAGTCCAATTAATAATAATAATGAAATTTCAAATAAGTCCTATAAGTACTTATTGATATAAATCCTTCTTGATTACAATCAGGGAAGGTAATCAGATACAAAATAACTCTGGAACCTACGATTGGATCTGATTTGCCATGGAATCCAAGATTTATTGTTGCTGAAGATATTTTGGAAGTTTGTATCAACAAGAGGGCCATGATGGCCCTATATCGCTCACCTGTTATCATTGCACTTGAGGACAAGAAGGTCCTCAGTAAAAATATTTAAGTCCAAAGGACAGGAACAACAAAGGGAAGAAATTTAACCAAAAAGAAAAAAACAATTCTTACAAGGTACAGATATGTCAAAATGCACCTACAAATTGGAGGTACCATCCATGTTGTACCACAGAAAAGTGGTCTCGGTTTTTCCCTACGGCCAATAATAAAAAAGTTACCAAAAATAAGCTATTTATAGTAATGTAAAAGGGAAGTAATTAAAAAAAAAAAAAATTGTAAGTGAACAATAGAAGGCTCTGCCAAATAAATCTGTTGACATAAATGAAATTTCAGATCAGCATCTTCATTAGTTACGGAGATATACCCATTTTAATTTGAAATAAAGGGAGGTAATTTGGCATAAAATCAGTCCATAGTTATCTACCCTGATTTTCTCAGTCCAACATATGACAATTATGAAATTTCAAATAAGTCCTATAAGTACTTACTGATATAAATCCATTTTCATTACAATCAGGGGAGGTAATCAGATATAAATTAACTCTAGAACCTACGATTGGATCTGATTTGTCATGGAATCTAAGATTTATTGTTGTTGAAGATATTTTGGAAGATTGTATCAAATAAAACCATAAATGAAGTCTCTATATGGCTGCAAAGCCAAAATAGCCAATTTTTGACCTTTAAGGGGCCATAACTCTGGAACCCATGATGGAATTTGGCCAGTTCAAGAAAGGAACCAAGACCTTGTGATGATAAAAATTGTGTGCAAGTTTGGTTAAAATCAAATCATAAATGAAGCTGCTATTGTGCAGACAAGGTCAAAATACCTAATTTTGGCCCTTTCAAGGGCCATAACTCTGG